>NC_056734.1:400333138-400445638 GCF_019279795.1 Protopterus annectens | reverse complement strand
CACATAATCCACAGACGTAAACCAAAGCAAGTTATGAAATGAGGATTGTACATGTATATATGTATACACAACAGACTTATGTCCCATAGATATGACATATGTACATAAATAGGCCACGTTATAGCTAATATGGGTAGACAAACAGACATGCACAAAAGGTGAATAAACCGCTGCATTCCAAACCATTGGCCAGAAAGTGACAGTCCAGCAAGTTCTACACTTTAAACATGCAGATAGGTGTCCATTGCAGGACTCCAAAAATTGATTCTTACGTAGTGTCAACCGACATTGACGCAAAATAAGTGACCGCAGCAAATACGAAATAGCTGTACATGCAACAGTATCAGGTGCAAGGGTGATGACACATGTGTCGATAGAATGTATGACGTATGAACTGATATCCGGAGAGTGGGGAGTGCATATAAGTGTCTCCACACTTCAGTACCGCACGCATTAAACGTGTAATGGGTACTGTATAGGGTTGTCAGGTATGGGAATCATGGGTATGCAGAAATGGGCCTAGGTGTTGTTTGGCAGAGATTTCGTAGGCCCGCCCCGTGGGAGTGATGTGGGTATAGCACACGCCTATATTCTCAATAATGGGGCAAACCATCCACTGGATATTGCAGATATTGCGGAAACCATTTTGGCAATATGTAGGGCCCTATATCAGTGTCATGCAGGCGATAATCATGGATGGACATGCGTACGATCAAGATCAAGATGGTACCCATAACTGGCAAACTGTCAGAATAACACAGCTGCACTAAAGCATAGTACATGAAATACAAATAGGGACTATATTAGATATACCCCAGACAAAGTCAGAACGTTGTGAGAATACTGGCGTACCCATGAATATGGATGTTATGAGTGTTGCTAATCATGTAATGGAAATGTCAGTCACTATTATCTACCGCACAGTTCGTAATGCCTTGCCAGCAATTTACCAGAAAGGCACATCACTATGACAAATGTAACAAAGGCAAAGGTCAAACGTCAGGGCGTTTACCCATAATGTGTACAGGTTAGGGGTATGAAGGTAACCTGTCCAAAATACATGTACAGAACTAGTGAAACTAGGCAGACAGGTGAGAAGAAAGACATCAGGACAAATGAGAAAACATGTACAAGTCATACGCATGTACTCCGACAAATGTGAATGACAACGTATGTCCTGTGAATGTCAATGTGGAAGGTTAATAGACACAAAAGTAATGTGTCCCTCAGGGTGTCATGCAGTGTCACCGTAACAATGTCCAGTCCCTCATACACGTACGTGAGCTCTGCCACTGACGGAAAGTGCAAATACCGGCACACACATACGGTACATGATAGACCAATTAGTGTGGATAAGCAGCTGTTGGCCTGTGTGAGGAATACAACTGTCTGTGTGGGTGTGTCCTGCAGTAGAAATGTAATGGCATGTGGCCTGTGATGCCGCCATACAGTGTGTGTATTGGTGTCAGAAAGTTGATATTTTGTATCAGACACATACTCCGCAACTGTACAGATTTACGCAGAATGTGCAGAGTTCTGCCTCATATGTTTGGTGTGTTCCACGTAACAACAGTAACATTCATGCACTTTTATGATAACTGAAGACATGAAATAATGACGAACATGTGATTAAGACACCAAATCCGACAGAAAAGCAATACTAATGCAAAACCTATTATTGTGTCAACTATCTACGTTTGTAAGAGCAACATGTCAATACTGCCCCTATGTGTCCCACTATCAGATAAGGCCTTGTCCAGCAACTTGCTCTAGGAGACAGAAACAGATACATGTGTGAGGAAACAGCAATATCGACTGCAAGATAATGCAGAAGGTATGAAATGCGCTGCAGTAGGACGTGCAGTACTGTCTGCAGGTATGTGCTGACATGTCAAATGACACATCAGTCTACATGAAGAACCTATAGGGCTGTCACCTTTACAAATGATGATAGTGGGACATACCCACAGCCATGCACACAGCACAAATAGACATACACACATCAAAACTAGGCCATGATACATGAAGCCTCCGGTGTCTGAGTACAGTGAGAGTACAGCAAGGATAGATGTCTGCCAAGATATACAGCAAACGCCTGTAAGGGCATGTAACACCGCCCGTAACACGGACGTTGCATGGACAATGTTGGGATTTGCAACATACCCCATTGGTATGTGAAAGCTATGCAAATATGCGATACATGAAACAGTCAGCTGTCCATGCAAGAGCAGAGTTATGGGCAGAAAATAGATTTTATATATATATATATATATATATATAGAGAGAGAGAGAGAGAGATACAAACATACACACACACACATGTGGCAGGGCTGGTAATCGAACCTACACATGACTACCCTATCACACTACAGTATGACACATTTACAGAACACGCTACCGAGATTACTAAACACAGCAGACACACAGGCATTCTACTAGGTGCGTTTCAACATCCGCAAAGACAAAGACGTCAGCAGGATACATCTGTGTTGCAAAGCATCTAAAAGCATAACCTGAGTCCCCAGGCGGACGGGAGCATGCGCATGCACGCACACACACACACACACACACACACACACACACACACACACACACACACACACACACACACACACACACACACATCTGGCAGGCCTGGGAATCGAACTTACACCTAACTACCCTATCACACTACAGCATGACGCATTTACAGAACGCGCTACCGAGACTACTGAACACAGCACTCCCAGAGGCATACTTCTAGGTGGGTGACATCATCCGCAAAGGCAAAGACGCTGATAGGGAATGTATGTGTTGTGAGGCATCTAAAAGCATTACTGTGTCCCCAGGCAGCTGGAAACATACACACACACACACTTGGAAGGGCCGGGAGTTGAACATACACCTACCTACTCTAACACACTACAGCATTATGCATTTACAGAACGCGCTACCGAGATTACTGAACACAGCACTCCCAGAGGCATACTTCTAGGTGGGTGACATCATCCGCAAAGGCAAAGACGCCGATAGGGAATGTATGTGTTGTGAGGCATCTAAAAGCATTACTGTGTCCCCAGGCAGCTGGAAACACACACACACACACACACACACACACACACACACACACACACACACACACTTGGAAGGGCCGGGAGTTGAACATACACCTACCTACTCTAACACACTACAGCATTACGCATTTACAGAACGTGCTAGCGAGATTACTGAACACAGCACTCCCAGAGGCATACTTCTAGGTGGGTGACATCATCCGCAAAGGCAAAGACGCCGATAGAGAATGTATGTGTTGTGAGGCATCTAAAAGTATTACTGTGTCCCCAGGCAGCTGGAAACACACACACACAGACACACACACACACACACACATACACTTGGAAGGGCCGGGAGTTGAACATACACCTACCTACTCTAACACACTACAGCATTACGCATCTACAGAACGCGCTACCGAGATTACTGAACACAGCACTCTCAGGGGCATACTTCTAGGTGGGTGACATCATCCGCAAAGGCAAAGATGCCGATAGGGAATGTTTAGAGAGTGAGCGGTCTGAACGCATATTACCGTCCCAAGGTAGACGTACACAAACACGGCAGTGCTGTCATCGGGCCAACTAAATATCTACGGAGCACAACAACACTAAATAGATATGGGATGCGCCACAGACAGTACACCCTTCGAGAGAGCAACAAGTGTGTTCAATGTAGGCATCCATCGTGACATTGAAATTGGACATCTGGTGCCTGGATGACCACCATGGCTATACAGGATGTCAATGGCCATGCCCACATGCTTAGTATCACACGTCTGTTTGGAATGTACTGTGTGTCCATCTACACAATGGCGTACTGGGCATGCTCACACACTTAGCAGTTGCAAAGGGCCATCTTGCATGCACACGGAGTCTAATCATGGAAGGGCGCAGTGTGGAATGTACTGTGTGTCCATCTACACAATGGCGTACTGGGCATGCTCACACACTTAGCAGTTGCAAAGGGCCATCTTGCATGCACACGGAGTCTAATCACGGAAGGGCGCAGTGTGGAATGTACTGTGTGTCCATCTACACAATGGTGTACTGGGCATGCTCACACACTTAGCAGTTGCAAAGGGTCATCTTGCATGCACACGGAGTCTAATCGTGGAAGGGCGCAGTGTGGAATGTACTGTGTGTCCATCTACACAATGGCGTACTGGGCATGCTCACACACTTAGCAGTTGCAAAGGGCCATCTTGCATGCACACGGAGTCTAATCGCAGAAGGGCACAGTGTGGAATGTACTGTGTGTCCATCTACACAACGGTGTACTGGGCATGCTCACACACTTAGCAGTTGCAAAGGGCCATCTTGCATGCACATGGAGTCTAATCATGGAAGGGCGCATTGCGGAATGTACTGTGTGTCCATCTACACAACGGTGTACTGGGCATGCTCACACACTTAGCAGTTGCAAAGGGCAATCTTGCATGCAGATGGAGTGTACACAGAGAAGGGCATAGTAAGGTATAACTGCCCTCACGCACAGGGCGGTCACACATGCAGTGACCTGTATACACACACAGCTGCCATCACAGCTGTCACAGGTGCAGGTCACACGTACACACTGCAGTGTACACTGTAGCTGTCAAGTCAGCACCATGTCGTTGGTGCAGCACTACACAGCCTTACGGTCCCACAACACCATGTGACACATGACCACTGGGCTGTACAGTGGTGTACACCAGCTGTGCAGAGTACACACGTACCAACAGGGATCCAACAGGTGTTATGCATTGCAATGATACCAGTATACATGAACAGGTCGGCTCAAGACATACCATGGCCCTTACACAGCTGTGACACCGGAGTGTTGCTGTACACCAATGAACACACATCTGGGTATGTCATACATGTGATTGTGTGGATGTGTGCATGGACTGCACACACAACACATACATACATGGCCTTTGATGTACCTTGTGCATAACACTGGCCTAATCAATGCTACACACGCGAATTGAAGGTGGGCCCATGTCTGTTGAATTCTCACATTACAGGGGGTAGCAGTGTTGACCGGGACACATACCCTTGTACTGGTCGCCTGTGACACCCATGATATCATACTGCAGTCCATGTGTTATGTATGTCAACACACATGTCCAACAATAGCAATGCATGCACACATGGCAACAGGAGACACATGTGACATCTGTACTGTGCATGCAGCAAACATGCATGTGCAGTGGCCGATGTCCGTAACATAGTTGCACCTACCTACGACATGCAGACGCAATGCAGACCCATCATTGACATCTGTATACGGTGACATACAAACAGCACGTATGGCAGGATGTGTGTACATAACGTGGTGAACCACCTGTCTAGATGTATGTGTGCAGGGGGTGGCTCACAGTTGTGTCACACACCATCCTATCATGCCATGTGCTAACTGTACGCTATATCGCTGTTATGTGACGGTGCTGACATAATGCATACACAGTGGTTAGGTGTTAACAACTATATGCCATATGGCACCTGTAACACCTACAACCTCCCGTGTGCATATAGCAGCACATTTGCCAGATATAGCATTGGTACACAGCTGCATGTCCATTAAATGTGTCATCATATGGCAGGTGTATCATTCCCAGCACTGCCATGTGTGTCTGAATGTGTGACCAGGGATGCCACATATCACGGGGAATATGTCCCAGTTGCTACACATCCCTGTACACCATTGTAGAGATCTGTACATACATCAGTGTGGGAAGCATGACGTTCGCCGGTGAGGTGCATTACACACATCGGCTGTCCGTATACACATGTGTGGTCACCACAGTGTGTGTGTGTCTGTATGTATGTCTGGTGCTTGGTGTGAGTGTGTATGCTAATATACGGTGGGAAATTATCACTAGCCCCACGTGGTGACTAACCCGTAATGGTGATGCATCGCACAACCCAGTTGATGCCATAGGTCCCAGACATACTGGCTACCTGTGCGTGTCCCTTCTCTGTGACATGTCATGTGGGTGCATAGTACTATGAGGGTGATGACCACACAGGCAAGGGTCCCCAGCTGCACACTATGGGGTGTACATTATAGTGGTGTACACCCCGTGAATGCGGCCATGTTCACGTACTGTTACAGGGTCCTACTGCTGCACAGTGTGGCCTCCAGCTACCAAGTGACACCTCACATCATCATTGGCCAGGCCGCTGTGTACAACCCCTGCATCATGTCACCATACCTGTAATGTGTCCTGCTATGTATGTCACGTCTCTGTCCAGTGTAGCCTGTGGCACCGACCACATGCGTCAGGTGCAGTATATGTGCGGACATCTGTGTCATGTTGGTGTGTCCAACAGTCAGGATGAGGGTACATGTTCATAGGTTCATAGGTTCATAGGTTCATACTAGGCTATCTGCCCGAGGGCATTTACAAGCCTAGCCCATAGTTTTGTGGCTTACGCCACCCCTTTAGTATGGGGAACTATACCCATTATTTTGCTGTGCCTCTGTTGAGCAGTGACACTGAGGTAATCCCTGGGACACTGAGGATATTGCCAGACATGCCTGTGTGTAATCCACAGTTACATGTGGGGGACTGCAAACACTGCTACCTGTAGGCACATGCAAGTACACCATAGGAGGGAACCAGGGTATCACAACCAACATGGTGCTACAGATGTAACCGAGACACATACCGTGAACACATCACAATGCATGCTGCACCTGCACTACATGGTATGACTGGTGCATGTCGACAGTACACAACCTATGTCACATACACAACTCAGCATTCACACACAACCACTGCAACATACACATCCCTCACTATGCATACACAGGTATTACATACACCTCTCACTATGCTGTTCACCCTGTGCATCAGAATATTTGTGCATAACCCTGCACCGATGGTGTGGATGACAGGGATGTGGCACAGGCTTCATTATATGCACAGGGTGATATGTTTGCCAGGGGCATAGGCTGCACCAATGGATAACATCATGTGTGTGTGTAAGGGCCGGTGAGTTGACTGGACATGTCTGTGCAGAATGCATGTGGATGTTGTGGAGCCCTACAGTTGTGTTTGCTGTGTGCGTGTATGTGAGTACACAGTTCTGCCATTTGTGATGCCTACACGGGGTATAATTGACAGCCCCAGATTGTACAGTGCAGGTTGTACAGCTCACTGTGTCCATCCATGGCCATGTGACCTGTGCCTGCCTGGGGTTGCACGGGCACTACCAGTTGGAGGTACAGAGTGGCTACTGTCCAACGACACATGTCCGCTGGAACCGTGTCCCCGCTGAGACCATCCAGGGCCACGTCCACGTGGCCTGCTGTGTTCTGGCATTGACAGTGCAGCACCAGCTGCACTGCTACTGCTACCGGTACTATGGGAGCTGGCATGTGAGGTGGCACACTCACGTCGACCTACACTAAGTGGTGTTGCTGGCCTACGTCCACGTGGCCTATGCCTCACTCCTACCAGGTGTTCCAGCACAGACAGCTCCCGCTCTCGGATTGCCATGCCTCGGTCAAGGATTCTGACCATTTCACCTAGTCGCCTATCCAGAACATTAGCAATCTGCTGTTGAGCATTTGCCAATGCCTGGATGTTGTCATTTAGGGTATGGATAGCAGCACTCTGCAGCCTCTGCCCTTCTCTGTTCTGCCATTCAGCATGTGCCTGTCCCACCATTACAGTCTGGAACATGCGTCTGGTGATACCAGATGCTGCGCTCTGTCCTGCAGGTGCATGTCTGCCAGAGGTCCTCCTACGAGCAGCATCGGCCACATGCCTGTGTGGCACATCTGTAGTCATTACACTGACACCATGGTATGTAGACACACCTTCTGTAGCCACCACACGTTCCTGTTCCACGCCAACAGACGCTGACTGTCCTTCCTCTATGGCCACCGGTGATGCGGCATGTGTTGGCAGCAGAACTGTGTGCGGGGAAGAGGGGGACATAGCTGGGATGGTAACCATTGGCACAGATTCAGCCCCTGACAACCCTGCCTGTACCTCATGCATATGTTCATCACCGCTAGTATCTGTGGGGACACTAAAATCAGATGGACCGCAGGAGGGTAATGCACCTACATCACCTGTGAATGCAAAGAAATACTGTAAAGTACAATAGACACAGACACACACACAGACACACACACACACAGACACACACACACACACACACACACACACACACACACACACACACACACACACACACACACACACACACACACACACACACACACACACACACACACACAGACACACACACACACAGACACACACACACACACACACACAGACACACAACCACAGACACACACAGACACACCATGCATGTGATTTGTCAGATGGCATGCAGCATGCCTGCGATACAGCAGAGGGCATGCAGCTCAGACATGAATAGTGTTAGTAAGCATACCTCCCTGGGGTGCACACTACAGCAAGCAGGTGTCATATCAGTAGCCATGCAGTTCACACAATCATGGTAGTATGCATGCATCCCTGTGATACACCATGTGGCCCAGAACACGATAACAGTACACATGGCTGACGTGACCTTGACATGTAATCTGCTGACATGCGCATTAACATGCATACATGTTTGACACAATGGTGTCCTGACACATGTACAGCATCATAATGGGCTTCACATTGCAGTGTTGTGTGTATGCCCTACAGATAGAATGCATGTTTAGCAAATGTGCATGAGCATGGGAGGGTAGTGTGAGCCGTCTACATTGCTATACAGTATGAAGTACAGACACTGTGCCATTGCATGGCAACATGAGGCATGTATGTTGCTGTAGAATGCATAATATGTACACATTGCATAGCCATAACTGCAACACAGTCGTGATGTTCGACAGATCGTATATGGTAGACTTCAGTGACACCTCCAGTAGCTGTGCACAGGCATTTAGGTTGTCCAGTGTACCACATCAACTGTATAATCATTCAACTAAGGCTATAATTGGACCATGTGTGGACAATGTGCAACAGGGTGTATATACATCCCAAGTACTGTGTGGCTACATGTCTCTGGCCATCCCCCATGGCCATGTGTGCACATGTGTTGGCCAATTGTGTGTGATGGGCATATTCTCCACATGTCTGTGTGGTCCCATACATGTCAGATATGTCACAATCCACAGGGCTATGCAGACAACGGGTTGTATGTTTGGTATGTGGGGTATAGGTCATGCGATAGTGTGACAATATTGCAGACAGAACACTACATGTCTGGGACATGTCAGGTGGCACATCACAATGTGTGCACCCAATGCAGGGGCATATGACACAATGGTGACACTTGTGGGCTGCCCATATCACAGCTCACTGTGTGGTACTGTGTGCGTACCACACATGTTGTTCCAATGCATGCTACATATGCCTCCATTGTAGAACACCTCCACTGTTGTATGCACAGCTGACCACACATGTCGCAATGACAAGTACTGTGGTTTCAAGTCTGTGTATCATTACGTTTGTATATATTGCACATGGGTGATGTGTGTGAATGCATGGTGGTGCGACCTGCATATCGTGACTGGAACAAACATCAGGTGTGCATGTGTTAACTGGCCACATGGCAAATAGATCTACACTGTAACATGCCTGATACTGATGACAGTCTCACCTGCAATGGACCCATGTCTGTGCGGCACGCCAGAGGTACCTATATAGGGGTGACACACCAGTATGACCATTATCCATGAATGTATGACAGCCACAGGTTGCACTGGGCATGTGAACACATTCACCTGTGTAATAGCATATAGTATGCACATGTGTGCATACACAATGTAGCATACTGTAGTATGCAGCATGTGTGTGTCCACATACCTGGCATATGTTGTTACTTTACATAATGTACAGTGACACATGCAACTACATAGGATATAATAGCCATATGTGCAGTACTGACTTACCAGGCAACTCCAGGCTCATTGGTTGGGAGACACCCACCTCCACGATGGCAGCTAGTGTTTCTGGATGCTGTTCCCTGGGTGTCCCTAGACTGGCCAGTAGCTTCTCGGTGTGTGTAAGTGGGGGCTGGGTTGGTGGCCCACCACCTGTTCCACCTTGTTCCCTGGCGATTGCAGTGACACGCTGTTTTGCATGTCGTATCAGGTCCGTGCAGTGTCTGCGCACCTGCTGGTAGGTGTGGTTATGGCCACCCATATCGTTCAGCCTCCTGCGTAGATCCTGCGACAGGTCATCCCGCTGCTGGGCATGCTGTGGCACATGGCTGAACAACAAGTCATAGCTGTCATGGAGCTGTGGGATGAGGACATCATCCTCCTGGCGGGTGTATGCTGGGAGGCGTAGACGGGGCATTATCTGTAAAACATAATGATGGTGACAGGTCACAGTTTCAGAGATGTACAGAGATGCTGCTGCACATACATTTCTATGACATCTACTGCATCTGCACAGTTATCTTTGCAAAGCATCATGACACTGACACGACTGACGTGGTTGTGTTACACATGTCACACCCATTATGCATTGGATATCATCACCATATATGTGTGTTACCTCATTACAGTGTTCATACTCCATGTAAATGCTGTCTTGCTGTGGGCATGTCTATTTGCCTGCTCTTGTGTTCTTACCTATCTGCACATGCCTCGATGTGGCCACGGTACTACTGATGACCTGGATGCTGTGTATATGTCACATGTCAACACAGACACAGCCGTAATGGACTTGAGCAGTGACAATGCACACATACGCATGGACACCTGTACATGCATGTGTTTTGCCATATACATCTACACAGCACTGTACAACTGTTCAACATCCTGCCACGGATCGCCTGTATTACACATGTGATAGACATGGGACAATGGATAGTCAGACGACATTCGCAGGGATTTTCATCAACCATAGCATGTGCGGGCATGGTTACCATGCTGTAACAGACAGCCATTGTGCCACCACAAGGTGCATCGGTGCCACATTACTGATCCAGTCAGGTGATAGTACATCTACCATGCGGCCATCACACCATGTATGACTGGGATGACATGTGCAGCTTTGATGGACAGGGTTGCATGGTATGGCGGGAGTATGTCACATATATGGCACAGGGATCTGTCCAGCCTGTGGCGATCCTATTATTAGGACGGTGGCTGTCCATGACATATGTCATATAGATCAGGATATGGACATGTAGCATGTCCATCATCATGGTGTAGCAAATGTCCTTCTGCAAGGTAGACAGCATGCTGCATAGTGGAGGTGTGGATTGTGAAGGCTGCTATCGCACATCCATGCATAGCCATTACCCCTTACAGGTGGTATGTGATCCAATATTGGTCACCACAGTGCTGTATATGCCTGTCCAGTGATCTCCGTGCTCATGGATGGCACCCTGACATGACATGGGTACCTCATATGACTACCTAAGGGGCCTGGACACGTCATCATGTTGGGGGTGCACTGCACAGCACCATCCCTTACACAGTGTCCATAATGTTGCCACAGCCTAGGTAGTAGTTTATGGGTACAGGGTTGTTCACCTAGCGGTGACACTGCTGGTATCATCCATCAGACTGTGCACATATGTCACACACCTCACCCACACAGCCCATTCTGTATGTTGTTCACAACACTGACACAGCTATACTGATAGGTCATGGCTATTCACAGCCTTACATAGACAGATGCCTAACATTTGTCTGTGTGGTATGGGCTACAATGACGGTGGGGTACAACACATTAACCCTGTTCTACTGTATCTGGCACTGATGTGCTGTGCACATGTCACTCTTGCACCTTTTGTAGTTGTGAGTCTGTCAACAGGCCACTGGTGGAACACTCCTGTGACATGCAAAGGTATTTGTAATCAACTATCCGTGCTGTCTTGTACATCTGTACTGCTAACATCTACAGTGCTTTCATGGACATGCACACCATACTCAGCAGGGTTATTGTGCGGTGCCACCCTAAATGACTGTCATCACCACTTGTGTGTTGATATTATCCAACACCCTATCTGTTTTGTATGGTCATGCTAGGCACTTGTCCAGAACATGTGAGCATGTCATGAGCTACTGATTACTATGGCGCCCATTCCACACCATGTCCCACAGGTACACTGGCTGTCCTACACTTCCCAGCTTGCTTAAGGTACGACAGCTGTTGTACACACGTAACGCACATATCCTGTGGGACATGGATGTATATACAGGCATGTCCAACTGTCACGTACCAGTGCTACTGCCTGTCTATATGAGGGATATGTCGCAATAGAGCAATTGTCTCATGTACACATTCAATGCTCACCTCCCAACATACGGCACTACAGCCTGTGGGGGATGCACGTCTGCAGCCGTGCTGGGCCCATAGCTCTCAGGTGTACCTCATTACGGGGAACGTACCTCATTTGGGGTTCTAAAAGGTGCATGTCCCTCATGGTTCCACATTGGAAGGGTCTGTCACACATTCATTGTTGTACATAGTTTATCTGCTAGCCATGGCTAAATAGATGGGAATCACATTAATTCATTGGAATATCTGTTTTATATGTAGGAGCAGCCTATTTTAGCCATCATATGCCCTTCCTAGTTGACGCTGTTAGTAAGCCAGTTGTAAGTGTTCCACATTTCGCCCATTTGTCACATGGTATGAGGGCTAATGTTCCTCTGTTTGGGGACAGGGGGCTGACAGCTATGGCTGGGGGTAATGCTGTCACCAACCCTGACTGCACCTGACAGTCATTTGGGGATGTGTAACATTCGCAACACACCCCACCCATCACATGATCTACACCACTGGTCACACCTAAGAGGACAACCTGTGCAGTACGTCTTCATACTCACTGTAGGCACCAGAGGTAGCCTCCATCATGGCAGACAACATCACCAGCTTATAGCCCACAGACTCATGTGTGCCCACCACATACAGCCATTAGTGAGTTATAACATTCACAACACACCAGTCATAGCTGACTGTGTAAGGTGTCACACTGCAGTTCCACACAGCAGGCTACACAAGGCATTAGTCGCTTACATCTTGCTGTCGGGTAACTGCTTCTGCAACATAACCTATGCACCCATGCCACACCTCACCAGGTACGATATGTCTGTCATTAGCCATGTTAATGTGACGGCCCTGTGATGCCACTTCACAGACTACATGTGCAGGACATGCAATAGCTCAACGGTCTTATAGCCCTGAGGGTGTGGGCCTAGCCCTGGGGAGCATTTTGCATTCGTCCGGACATGATACCACTGTACAATGACAGACTGTGTCACTTCAACAGTTGCCTATGCTCCTATTGTCATTCCACAGGCATGTGGTATCTGTCCGCTATGACTGTCCTGGTCAAACACAATGCTGTGGCATAGATGACTTGCACCTGTCAGCCCTGGGAGTACAGCCCACATGTAAGGCTCTTGCTGCTTCTATACTGCCTGTCTTGCACAGTTTCCAATAACTGTCACCGGCAGGGCAGTAACTGGCAGGCTTGACATGGAGTCATGTGACACATTGCTTGCATCTTCCTCTGTGACGCACGCAGGCAAGGCACACCTTATAATGCACCACTCAAACATCTCTGCAGTGACTGTGACCTGCCTCTAGGCTCTGCAGAGCACACCTGCGATGACAGGTTATAGACAGACCATACCATTCAGGCACATACCTGGACCGGCACACCCACAGCTTAGGGGTTCCCATATCCCACTATGTTTTGCACACATCCTGGCAAGTTGCTTAGTACAATGCATCAGAGGTGCTCCACGTGCAACTAACTGTGTCCGGGACCGCTATACACATTGTAACAAGTGACAGGGTCAACATCATACCCCACGGGTAACATACCTTCTATGTTGGTATAGTGGACAGTGGGCCTCAGCTACTACTGATGTGTGACAGACACTACCCCACACTTCACTGGGATAGCCACTCATGTACCGACACATCCATGAGTCATACCCTCCGCTCTGCTGGATCAACCCATACACACCACCTCCAAGACCTACATTACCCTTGGCATGAACACTGCCACCATGTGCCTGGTGTTACACACCTGGGGTTATCCCCTCATTGGTGGATTCCGAACATATGCTAATAGACCTTGTTAGCCACCTCCCGGAAACACACCCATCACAGCATACACAGTACATGTGTACTACAACACCTACTACAGACGTCTGCTGACAGCGGTTGTTAACATCATGACACCCGTGCAGATGGACAATGCACATACAAATGCTGACACATACCCCAGTGCACTTAAATAGCATGTACACAACTGCATGGATCATGCTATTCCACACAGAGCCATGATGGTACACACCAGATAACAGACGCCACTCTGGTGGTCATGTTCCACGGACATATGATGTACAACAACAGGTGTAGGCTGTTGCACAGTGGTGTACATTCCCATGTGTGGGGTGGCTCACTGGTCAGCCATGGTGGGGCCACAGGGTCCCTCATCACATACACCAAGACTAGCTACGTAAACATGACTGCCACACATTCCGGGGTGTACCACCAGGCATTATGGTGGTATGTCAGTATTCGATGGCAACACCCACATCTGCTGTCACATACAACAGTCACTCAGGAACATTGCAGACCCAAGTATTGTCGGCAACATGCTGGAGGATGGATTCAATGCTGACAGTACACCCTCTCACTCACTACAGGGCCGCAATCCATACATGAACATTGTGGTGTCCCTGTGGTCACACCTACACAGTACTGACCTACACTCTATATGTCCTGGGACACTGGCCCCATGTCACCTTCCAATGTCCCAGGCTGTGATGTCCACCAACCTCTGAATTACATGTCTCCCCACTAGGCCACCATATTCAGTGATAGCCTTGTTTCAGACATTGTAGCCCCTGAATGGCACACAGCAGCATTTATCACACTACACACAGGTGGCACCACATTACACGAGTGGGACTATAGTCCTACACACCTGACTGGACTGTTCTGCATGGCTATGGGGAACATCATCAATGACGTCATTCTCAGAGACATTGTTGGGTTCCCGTCCTTTGCTGCCACCCGGGTTGGGCTTGTTAAGGCCAGTGCATGGCCCCTACACATGGTGGACTCCTTTCATACAGTTACCAGGGCAGTTGCTGATGGTACGGGAGTCCACACATCCTACATTGTCCTCTCATTGCCTTTCAGCACCATTCCCCATTCTGGTATTGACAACATACACAACCACCTGCACATCGTACCCTGTGTCTCAGGATGTTATGCTATGTGGCTCATGGACAGGACACACAGTGAGGCCAGCATACCATAGTACCTACTACATGCCAGGTACATTTGGCATACCACGGTCCTCAGTCATAGGGCCCCTCATGTTCAGTATATGCTTCCCTGCGGAACAGGCTGACACAGGGGACTTTCCCTGCCTAGCTTTGAAACCCCTACATACCAAGCACCATGATTGCTCCAACAGCTGATACTGACTCCAACCATACGGGTGTCACTGTGGCGGATACATAATCTGACTATCATGGCATCAAGCTGCATGACACAAGGTGCATGCACATCACCTTTGCATTACACCATTCACCCACTGACTATCACATGGATGGTAGTCCCCTACATACATATCACATTGTACATGTTTGCAGTACACACATATGTCGCACCCACTCCTGTGGTTACCGTATTGCCACTGTGGCATGGATATCCTTCTACGTGGCCACACCTATCTGTACTGGGTGTGTAACTGGTACATAGGCACCCATTGTACCTCTGAACTCAGGACATCTACACACATTCATGGGTACACCACCCCATTTAGGGTGTACCTTACACAACAGCTACAGCTTTACATGCCACAACATTAACACGCCATGACGTTTACTGAGCTCCGATGGTTTAAATATGTGGCTGCACTACGGACACCACATCTGTACACAATTGCATACTAAATACTCAGGGGTGACCTCTGCTGATCAGACAGGGCCCATGTCCACAACATTATTGATGGATACACTCTTCATACGCAACATAAGCAGAGGCCACTGTGAGCAACATGCTCATGGATATGTGCACACACGCCACAATGAGTGGGATGTGCTTCTGGGTTACATTCCCAAACCGGACACTCACCATGCTGTGGAACATAAGTCCTATGTACATCACGCAGGGACACTCAGTAGCACTGCTCATGTGATACCTCTCTTGGTGGTTGGGAGGCACATGTAGGCCTGGGATCACTGCAGTGGCTGTACTGTGCAGTGGTGCAGGTCACACCTGGCTCTGCTCTTCACAGGACACTACCCTGGAGAGGTGCCACTAGTGTGAACACTGTAGTTGTGCTTACAAATGGACTTGCCAGACCGCATAGTACCCCACTATGCACCTGTGCAGCTATTAAATGTCCTTTGTGCATGGTTACTTGGTAGCCCTTCCATTTAGATTAGCTATCATGCTATTACTATGTCCCACACCTACAGGCCATATGTATCCTGTTATTGTACATACCAATAGACGATACCTGTGGTATGCATGATATGCCTGTTATGCTGTGTAGAATATCTGTCATATCTACCTATAATACTATACATTACACATATTTCACATAGTATCCCATAATGCAAAGTATACTTGCTCAGCGGGACCACCTTACATATGTCATTAACGTTATATGCCCATACACATGCGTGCTGTGACAGTATATCAACATATACTATCCCCTGCTATGGCACATCCTTGTTGGACATAACCTACCACTGACGGCGGGTTGTATGGCATTGTTCTGTTTAATGGCCTCATGTAGCATCCCTTGTGGTGTCTGTGCTGTGTACCTTGTGTCCCACTGCTGGACGCACAGATTCTACACGCGTTAGTATGCTCAGCAAGACATCACTACATAAATACCTTTCCCCACTTTATGCATTGCGGACACATTTACTTAATGCAAAACAGGCTATACATACAGTAGAAATAATTAATACAGATCATGCTATACATAACCTTACATATCGGGCGTTCTACATACCTTGTTGTCATTACGGCATTTCGTTTCTATCTCTCTCACAGTGTTTCAACTGTTATTCGGTATGAGCATACAGTTTGAATGTCTGGCAAGTCATCCTTATATACGTCGATACCTGCAACATGTGCATTCTTCCCGCCAATTGGTGTTCCTGAGTGACTAATTACTTGCATATCAGCTGTGCAGCTACTCCATTCGCCAATTACGCGGTGACAGTGGGGTATAATTGGATTCTCCACTTGGGCGTTGCCTATATGCCCTACCTTCGGGGAGACGGTCTGTATTGTGTTTTGTTATGTGTAACTGCAACTGCTATGCATGGAGACGAGTATAGTTTGGATTCATGTCCCCCGTGGATTGTGTGTGACAGGTAGAGTATTTGGTTCAACATGTGGGTGTACCTGTCATCCCGACGTCTGATAACGGAGTATTGCAATCAAAACCTGTAACATGGCTGCTTGTTCCATTATACAACGCCTGCAATTTTGCATGTCGCCTTTAATTGTGCCTCTCACATGGTATGTTGAGGGTTCTACAGCTGTAATTGACTGACTGGATGTTTGTGCTGCTATTACAGTTTGTATTGCTTTAGTTTCTAGTGTGGGGGATGTCGGTGGTTGTACGTAACATATACGGTTTGTGGGCCTTGCATTTCTACTTAATCCGTATATATGTGTGTGGGCTCCGTCCCTAATTAGAGAGCTAACAGTTAGTAGACTTATGTTACTGGATTGTACATTGGCCCGTTGTTAATTGGTTTCTATATCATCTGCAGGTGGGCTTGCTACTTGTATACCTCCGTAATTGCAGCGATATATCAGGGGATATGTGTAAGTGACAGCTATCCCTTGTATTCCTGTCCCAGATATTTGCAGTCATTGTGGTTGTGTTAAAAGAGCCTGTTTGCCATGGGTTGCCACCTTTTCATATGGTCATTGTTGGACACTTGCGGGACACAAAGCAGTGTTTACAGGCCAACACATAGCCACGGTCAGTACACAGGTAGCACATACTTTTATCCTCACTACATACCTATTGTTGTGTGACTTTGGCTACTTATCATATTGCATGTAACATTTAAGTTTCTTACATACAGGCATAACTATTACATACGACTGTTACATTATATATGAGACATATTTATGTCCTACCATCTCGGACATTTGCCCTTTGTACTGTTTTATGTCAGGACACACCTGCCCTGGGTGGGGCTGTCCCTCCTACTGTGGTACAGGTAGTAACCATATGCCTATGGCTAGCTATACCCACACCTACCATACTGATCTGCCTCTGACTTGGCACCAACATACACATGTTGCGGACACACACACACATTGCAGTCACACAGAAATACACACAGCACCCTCAACGCACACTTACACAGACTACGGCACTCACAGACACAGTTGAACACAGTACCTACGTGGACCGCGACACCGGCAGCGGTGACTAACTGTCCCTTCATATCATCATACTATTACTCGTGGATGTACTGTTCCGGTACTGTGTTCTATCGGTCTTTCAGCCTCGTGGTTACGCATGTGGGTATGTTACACATTCCATGGTTGGCGGTATCCTATTTATTTGTACCTCCAAGATGTTATGAATGTCGTTGAACTATCTATTATATTTGCAGATATCGCTGAATCCATCTATATCACCATATATCCCTCTATTGCCCTTTCTATCTGTATTATATATATGCATATGTGTACATATATATATATATCTATATATATATATCTATATATATCTATATATCTATATATATATATATATATATATATATATATATATATATATATGTATATGTATATATATATATATATATATATATATATATATATATATATATATATATCTATATATATATATATATCTGGCAGGGAACGTGACAGGCACACAGCACCACCATATGCTGTAAGACTCATGTACTGTTCAGGTGTTGGCATTCCGTGTTCCACTGGCTGTTGTGTTTACAATGTTTGAGGGCTGCCTATGTAGGAGTCACACATTGGGCCACCTATACATTACAATTTACAGGTGGTCATGTTTGTGTGCCATCCATTTTACTGTGTGTGCAGGTGGAGAGGTGTCAGTCCGTAGGGGCCTACACGGTCAAAGTATGTGCTATACGTTCCCTCTTTGCCAAGGCGTAGGCATATTGGGCACAACTCCGTCTGCCTACTGGGGCTGGAACAGTGTGTTCATGGTCTGAATCCCTCTGTGCCTGTACTGGCCTTGGCAATTGCGGTGGGCTATGAGGGCCTTCACCATTTTGCCCCTGCTGCAGCTGCTTCCGCAGGATCATATTATGTAGCATGGCACATACTATGATGATGTGGGCACACGTGCCTGGAGAGTACTGCAAGGCTCCACCAGATGTATCCAAGCACCGGAACCGTGATTTCAGCATCCCGAACACACGCTCTATGATGATTCTGGTTTGTGCGTGTGCCTCATTATGGCGTTCTTGCATGGGTGTGTGTGCATTTCTGATGGGAGTCATCATCCACGGCTCCAGTGCATAGCCAGCATCCCCCACGAGATGGCCATGTGGGATGTCCCCCCTGACAAATACCTGATACAGCTGTGAGGCATGCCAGATATGGGAGTCATGGTAGCTTCCAGGGCTGCCAGCACACACATCCATGATAATGCCCTGGGCATTGCACATGACCTGGCCGTTGATGGAGTGGAATCCCTTGTGGTTTATGTAGCGCCTACCCTGCTCACTGGGTGGTGACTTGATTTGTATGTGCATGCAGTCTATCGCACCCAGTACCTCCGGGTATTGTGCCACACGGTGGAAGTGGCGCATATTGCTGGCCAACTCCTCCTGAGTTATGGGGAAGTATATCTGCTCATTGGCATGTGGTAACATGGCATCCAGGAGCTGGTGTAGTACCCTGGATGCTGATGCCTGTGAGATACCCATTATATCTCCAGTTGGCCTTTGAAAGGTACCTGTGGCCAGTATTCGCAGGCTTACACATACCTTCATGTCCACTGGTATGGGTTCCCCTCTGTTGTTTCTGGTTCTCAGGCATGGCTGGCACAGCTCCACTATTTGCTGTAAGATGTCCCTGTCCACCCTGTAACATTCTACTATCTCCAGGTCATGTAGCCCCTGGTAGGTTACCCTTGGTCTGAACACTCTCCTTCTCCTCCGAGGCCTGCGGTGGTTGTCGGCATCATCCTCCACAACACCATCAGTCTCTAACACATGCTGATGAATCACAGCTATGGCAGCTCCCAACATGTACATTTTAAAAGTTCCCCGGGTGTTTACACCTATGGTGCGGTGTTTGGGAATACACAGGTGTGTGTTGGGTGCTTTCACACTTTATACTATTGTGGTGTGAACACCGATGATGTCATAGGGTGTGTATGTACGTTCGTAGCTACAGGTTATGTTATGTGTTTTACTGCCGGAACTACTATTGTGGTGCCTTTGGTGTTGAATTACATTTGCCTGCCGTGGATTACCTCTTGACCTTCCCTTTACATTTCTGCGCATTGCACATACCATTTTCTGGCGTGCATCCTGCAGCCTACTTTCATTTGTACTTTCCTGGACCTGGCGTATCTTGCATTATGTGTGCTACTGCTGGTCTGCTGTCGGTTTGCTTTGCTCTGCTGTGTCAGGTCTCCTATCTTTGCAATCCAATACCTCCCCTCCTTTCTTTGCATTCACATGCCTCCCCTATCATGTTTTGCAGGTTTCTGCAAGCGGACTTGTCAGCTGCCGTCGATTGGCCTTCGTGGGTTGATTGGTGTTGATTGCTCATTAGTACTCCAATTACCCTACTTCCGCATTTCCTTCTTTTCTTCCCCTGACCTTCCTGTTTCTGCTATTGTTTGCGGCGCGTGCGTCCGATTACTGGGTTTTGGGCACGTTTTCATCCTCGTACACATGCGCTTTTGGCCACCATGTGTGCTCTCAGCTAAACGATTCCTCCCCATCCCTATCCTGCAGCTTTGCTTAGCAACGGACAGGCCACATTTGCAATGCTCCAATGTGCTTAGTGCTATGGTGGCACACCCCTCTGCTGATGTCATGTATCTCCTCTGAGCCACTCCTCGGTGTTATACCGCTACGCTGTATGGTACAACCTTCCTCCGGCGGGACATTTGCGATTCAGTATTATCTGCCTCATTTGCATGGCATTGACTACTAATTCATAGTTACCGTGCCAAACACTATCGCAAGCCCTTAGCAACCCTTGCACCTTGGTTGTGGTGTTCCATGCCTACCATTGTGTGTTATGCTGTAAACCTGATTTCTATTACGTTGCAATTTTATGACATTTTTATATTATTTCTTTATGTTACAGCTTCCGCACACATGCCCTGCGGTTCTGCTGTGCGTTACTCTGGACATGACATTAAATGTTGTTATTTACGTGTTGTGCATTTTTTCTTATGCCATTGGCTGTGTTTTTCGCCATTGGCATATGTTAACGTTGTGATACCTGGGTCTGGCCCTCTTCCATAGCTCCGATGTTCTGTTTGAGAAAATGTAAACCGTGTTTTTTGGTTTACATTTCCGTGGGCTTACGCTACGCTTGCACCACTTCATGAATCACTATATGCCTTCATTTGCATGGTGCAACACTGCACATGGGATGATTTGCATACCTACGTCGGGGGCTGCGCAGATCTAGCGTACACCGGTAGTGCACGTGGAATTGGATCGTACCTGAATCGCTCGGCGGCCATATTTGGCATTATAACGCCAACGCTATGCGTGCGCCTGGCGCAAGCTTCATGAATCTCGGGGTGCATCTGAAGCCTGAGAACTAGAACATACTTTTCAAGAAACAGGAGCTACCAGAATAATTTAAAGATGGCAGCAATAGGTCTCACTAAGACTTGAGCCCTTGTTAATTCACACGTAGAAGCCTTAACTGTAGTCCCGAGCTTAACATTAATAGAAAAGTCTGTAATTCCACTGTCACTCTGGTTACCCTACAATAGACTTAAACAAGCTTGGTAAGGTGCCGTTCTCCTAAATTACCCAGAAACACCCGTCCATATAAGAGTATATAGAGTAGGATAGTTTATTAGACTAGGCCATTTGGTTTTAGAAGACTAAAGAGTCTCTGACTATATGCAGTTTATTATGCTTTTTACTGAAACTTAGTTATCTGATCAACATGGTCAATATATAATAAGTGTTAATTAAGGCAAATTCCAAGTGATTGAAAGAACACCTATCTCCATTAAAATCTGAGTGTATTAGGCTATGGAATGGTGACATGTAAGGGCTCCATTTTTGGCTGCCAAACAATGCAGACTTTGCTAAATCATGTTAAGGGTAATGTGAATGTACCTGACTTATCCCCTAAGGTTTCCTGGTCATCTTCAAGTCTGTCTGTTGTCTCACAGGAGGTAATGTAAACAACCACATCACTGACCTACAGCAAAACAAGATTATTATTATTATTTTCACAAGAAGTTTATGCAGACAAAGAACAGAGTTGAGGACATCCTTTCTGCACTAACAGTAAGTCTGCTATGTGTGATCAAAGCTGACTATTTGGATTTAAATTGCTAGTCAGTGAAATGTCATTTTTGTAGTTTAAGGGCCTGAGTTTAGGTCAAGAAAGTTGACAAACTGTCCTTGTTTTCACAACATTGAAGACACTTATCATGTTAATGAAAAGTTTGTAGTGGCCTTCATTCTTCCATGATCCTCAGCACGCAACCCATAATTACATTTAAAGTAATAGTGACACCATGACAGAAAACATTCATGTAAGGAGCCTTGAAAGTTTTGGAATGGCAGCTTTCACTATTAACAGCTGTTTCCATGACTTTTGCCAAAGATAGGAGGATGTAGATCATGAGCCGTTGTTGGTTTCTACATTTGGCTTAGTTTAATGAAGTTGGAGAAATACAGGTGTCACTAACAGGTCATGACCTGACCTTCTATAATGGACCTATTTATGATCTGGATCATGGGGTAGCAGTAGGATTCAAAACCGGTGGGATAGTTTTGGGGGGTAAAACTCCCAATGATCATGATGCCTTTAGTTCTACATGATAACCTGTTTTCTTTCTGATAGGACATAAGTTTAAGTCTTAATATTGGAATTTCCAACCTCATGAGTAAGAGAGATTTCTAGCAATTAGTAGTTTGAAGAGAGTTCTAGGGTGTGAATTTGGCAGCTCTATATAAACACTATAGACTGGTATATCAGTGTGGATCTTGAAATGTGAATGGTTTGGTTATAGCAGACAGGCAGGAGACCACTGGCACTGTTGAAGAAACTCAAAGGTTCTTAAAGGGACTTGTTTTGGACCTTGTATAACAAACAGATTTTGGTTTTGTATTTTCTGAGTCATATATTAATACCAAATGGCATTTTTTTCTGCATGTAGTATGCACAGGTTGCATACCTCTGTAGCAGTGGAGTCCATACTTTAGGAAAAGCCCATCATAGAAATGAGCCCTAATTTGCCATGTGTACTGGCTTATCAGAGACAAGTACTTCAAGGGATGTCTTATCAAAGTTCTCAACAGGGCATACACATTGAATGAGAGAATAGTAACAAATTTAATATAAATACTCTGATGGTTAGGCAGCATGAAGGCAGGCACTAGCCCAGAATATATAGGCTGCAAGTTTTTCAGGGACATTTATACATAGAAGAAATATTAGATATAGTGCTGCCTGCCTTTATTTGAGATGGAGCTGTAATGTAGTATACAGGTGATATTTTTCCTGAACCTGCTTTTGGGAGGAATATTAGTACTATCGGAAGGAATCTGCCAAAGTCATTGATTGTGGTGGGTCATGTAGTACTTGTCTTCAGATAGTTAGTAAGGCTTCCTTGCTGGTATTTAATCTGCATACAATACAGGAAGGCTAGCAATAGCCTTTGTATTGATAAAGATGTCATATAGAACAGTTTGGAGTAAGGATTTGCCACCCCTTCCCCAAGTATAGAAACAGTAGTGCTTCTTGCTGTCAAAGGACATATAGGAGCTGTAGGGCATTAGCAGAAAGACAAAGATAGACATACAAACAAGCAGAGGTTATCTTAATAACATGGAGAGAATCTGCTACTAGTGCTAGGTTGTCAGTTATCATAATACACTTTACAGTGTAGCAAGGGAAATTAAACTCTTACAATAGAAAGTTGCAAATGTGTGTTGTAGGTATCTTGTACAATGTGTGGATTCTCCCAGTCATTACTTAGGCACTTCATGCTGAAATATATGATTGGAACTGCTTAGTAAATGATTAGTCTAGGTCAATATGTGAACTTAGAATTGAGAAACATGCTTTGAGACCAGGACTTGAATTTTAGTAAGGCAAAGCCCAAACACTGGTAAAACAACAGACTGTGAGAAGAGAAATTGTGGATGGTAAAACCACAGTAAAACAACAGACTGTGAGAAGAGGTATTGTGGATGGCAAAACCACAGTAAAATAACATACTGTGAGAAGAGGTATTGTGGATGGTAAAACCACAGTAAAACAACAGACTGTGAGAAGAGGTATTGTGGATGGTAAAAACACAGTAAAACAACAGACTGTAAGAAGAGGTATTGTGGATGGTAAAACCACCGTAAAACAACAGATTGTGAGAAGAGATACTGTGGATGGTAAAACCACAGTAAAGCAACAGACTTTGTGAAGAGGTATTGTGGATGGTAAAACCACAGCAAAGCAACAGACTGTGAGAATAGGTATTGTGGATGGTAAAACCACAGTAAAACAATAGACTGTGAGAAGAGGTATTGTGGATGGTAAAACCACAGTAAAACAACAGACTGTGAGAAGAGGTATTGTGGATGGTAAAACCACAGTAAAACTACAGACTGTGAGAAGAGGTATTGTGGAGACTCTGACGAAAGAAGATAAGGACTGCTCTGATTACAATAGTTTCTGCTTCATGTTAGTTCACATTAATACATAAGCTTCTGAATAAAGTATCAGCAGTCCACCCAGGCATACTTCTCAACTCTTCAGATTTTTGAGAATGTTCAGATTTTTGCCTCAAAATTTTAATTTGCTCCTCATGAAATTTGTGATTTTCTGGAAAATCATTGAGGACTGAAGTTACTGAATAATGATAGACATTTGAGTTTCAAACTTCAGCACCTTCAGAAAATACATCCCAAGGCAAAACCTGTTATTCTAACAACTGTCTTAAGTTTATATGAGCAATATTTAAAATCTGTACCCTATTTTTGGCTCTTTGGTTCCCCCCCCCCCCCATTTATTTTGGCTTTGTGCAGATTTCTTATACTAAGAGGATGAAAGGTATGCACTCAGGAAATAAAATGGCATTGTGTGTGTGACTTGTGTTTCTTACATATGAATTGCTTCTGTGGTTAAGGGATTCCATTGTAAGATATACTAAGGACATAACACTACATGATTTAAGGAATGTAAAGAAGGTAATAACGTTTATCATGTGTGTAGTATTCCCATACAGATCATCAGTCTCAGAAGGACAAAAAAGGCTCACTGTGCTGGTCAAGCATTATAATATGTCAGCAAAATTTTTTCTAATACAAATGATTGATGACAGACACATGTGAACTGGACTATCCCTTCATCGTATATCCAGTTACATGTGAAAGACAGTGCCTTTTCAATCACTATATATATATATATATCATGGTGGCAAGGAGAGCTTTACAAAAGGTAGTCTGTCCATGTACAGGCTGTACATGACATAATCTGTTTTGCAGCATCAGAAATAATTTAAGTAACCGGTAGTGTTTGTTAATCTGGCCATACAGCCAAGGTGAATTCTGCAGCTGAATTTGTGTAGGTTGTGTTTTGGAATCCATTCATGAGGCCTCCCAAATTTTTGTAAATATCTTCTATAGTTGTGTTAATGTATATTCACAGGGTTTTGCAAACAGCATAAGATGATGTAGTCAAAAAGAAACATCACAAAATATATTTATAGAATAAAATGATAAATTCAAAAGCTACATTTCTGCTTCAGATTGTATTGGCTGCAGCTGTTCTTTGCAGCCAAAAAGAATTATGAAGCTTAAGTAAATGCAAACTTATTAGCCAGTACTAACTAGAAGAGTCAGCGTGTTTGTTTGTCAATAAATTCATAGGTTTTATCATAGCTGAACCAATGGCAAGCAGCTGATTCCTTTCAAGGTGATACTTTCAAATAATGTTACCAACTCTATAGTATTAACTATGCCCATATTATAACAGAGTCCAAAATGGTCAGTAGGCTGTGAAGTTTCTATTTTTTTTAAATACACTGATATTTCTGGTGTTACTGATCATATTCACAAAGGATGGCTATTTAAATTTCATTTATTTATTTAAAGCAGGGATGAAGATCTGTTCTTTTCCAAATCTGGAAGGACAGCAGCCAAGACATGACCAGTACTTCTGAGGTCAGTTGCCAGAATCTGTACAGAAACTTAAAAATCTTGTAGTGTATGGGGCACTCTGATTATGCCCTTTTATTTGGAAAAATACAAACCGGTTAAGCGCCAGAGTGGCAATCAACCCAAACTTAACAGTTGTTAAGCATAGCTTCCCTATGTTGTTAACATCAAGTCCACTGCTTGGCAGCACAATCTGCCTGTACTGACAAGCAAATGACAGTGGTGGTACAAAGGATTTTTTTCTGCCTGTTGTTCGTACCCTTAATGTGACCCTAACTTCCTGTAAAATAAAATCGAAAGTCGCTAGAATAACAGGATGTGTTCACCTGCCTAACGTGAAGGATACAGATTCTGAAACTCAAAAGTATGTCATTATTTATCGACTTCAATTCTTGGTGGATTGTCTGAAAACAGTACATTTTATGAGGAACAGATGAAAAATATGAAGCAATAATCTGGACATTCTGCAAAAATCTAGACAGTAGAGGGGATGTTAAAGCTAAGTGTAAATGTGATGGACAGTGTTTCACTGTCTTTCTGACAGCATTGCTAAGTATTGTATGGCTAATAGTACATGGAGCAGATAAAGCTGCATGCACTTCAAAAAATGACGATTGTCTCACGGATCATATCCTATAATTATGTGTTCTCAACATGGGTGCCAAGATCCACCTCTCAAACTTTGCTGATGAGGTAAATTTCTTGGCAACCATGTCTTGAACACATAGTAAGTGGATTTTGATTGGAGAGCTGATCATAATCCTCTGTGTTATCTATATGGAGCCTGTACTAGGAAAGGTGCTAATTTACTGCTCAGCTGCAGCAGAATGATGGTTCGAGGAGAGTTAAGACTTTACAAATAATGTGCGTATGGCAAAAAGGATCAGATTTTCAAGACATTTTATGATAATTTACATTTGAACTCGTTGCATTTGATACCGGAGGAGGTGAAGAGTTTGAAGAGGAAATATAGGTAATATTTCCATTACGAAAGAGAAGTTTGATAGACATAAAATTGTAGCAAATATGATTTTTTCAAAAATAAATATTTGGTGACAAAACAGAAGAACAGAAGTTTATAAATTAAAACAAATTATGATTATGACAATTATGGTGCTTTTACATGAAAGGAGAAGAATGAAAAGACAACTAGTTAGGTTTGCATGTAATTGTGACCATCAGATTGAATCAGAAGAGGCTGCATAAAAAAAGCTTTGCCGCATTTCTGCAGGAACAAAACAAAAAAATCAATAGTTATATATCCAAAACTGACACCTCTCAGGAGAAGTGCATGTCTCAAAAATGAGAAAGAAAGCTCAGAGAGAAACATCTGTGGTTTCTGTATCATCTGGCTGATTGAAGATTGGACGAGGTGATTATCAGTGTTGATGTGACACCCTGATCCCATGTCAAAAATGGGGAAAAGGTGCTTATGGATGAATGGATGACACTGGGAAATGTGTAGAACAATGCAGCATTTTGTAAAACCAGAAATAGGTGTACTGCTAGATGCAGACATATTGAGAAGTCTGCAAATGTTAAGAAGCTTTTATTTTTATTTTTCCTAGATAAGTTGAACCTGGATGTGAAAAGTGGAAATGCTAACCCTTCTGGTGATTCATTAACATAGCACACACATCTCATTGCTGCTAACAAGATCAGCCCATTGTATGTGACAAATAGCATTCCTAATTGAATATGCATGACTCCAAGCTACTCTACACATCGAGAAGATGCAGCTTGAGCTCAAAACACCTGCTTATGGCCAGGATGAGGTGCAGCAGAGCTCATGTAGACAATGTAAACAAGGACTGTGAGCAAATCCACGCTAAGTAAACAGGTATGAGTGAATAGCACACTTGAGAGGCCAACTTGGAATACATATACATGAGAAGCCTAATAATACCACTTACACCTCTCAACTGAATTGGGGCAAACCACATCTGAATTATGGACAAATTAAGAAATCATAATAAATATTCCCAGGTGAAACGGACTGCTCAGGAGCCACAAACCAAGAATGAAACGTTTATTTAAGCGTTAAGTGAATAAGCTTTTCATCAATAAGACTTCTTCAGAATATAATACGAATGTCCCTAATGCTATTGGAAATATCTACCCTTCTTGGAACCAGGTTTAAATAAGGGAGCTATTATGATATCTGATAAGAATAATATTCAAAATGGGGAAGATGGAGCAGAGGCTTACCCACAGTTAGAAAATGAGGAAGTAGTAAAGGCTAGAGACATTCCTAGAGCTATGGTACCTGAATATGGTGTTGGTTCCAGTAGCATTATGGACATCATAAGTAAAACTTGGAGAATATTGGTAGAAGATGGACAAATCAGTGATATAGTGGGTAATAGACCCACTTTGTTATACAAAAAAAGGTAAAAATGTCAAGAATATTTTAGAATCTAATGGTGACAACAAGGAGAAGAAAGAAAAAATTAGTAAAGGTACCCAAAATGTGGAATGTGTAGCCAGTGTAAATATATATTGGGCTGCAGCTGCAATATGGCAGCTACAAAATGCAGCAAAGTCTATCACCCACAAACAGGAAGGGAATTGTCTATCTATGGGGGTGGTGTATTTGGCTGTAAGTATGTCCTGCCCTACTTTTTATGTAGGGAAAACAAAAAGCCAGCTAAAGAAAAGGACATATGAACACCAATATGAGATATCTATTAAAAATCCAAACAATGCTTTGTATAGATATTCTGACTTTTGTAGTGGCTTTAAGCAATTTTTGTTTACTATATTGGAAAATGTTCTTGTTGATCCTAGAGGGGATGGGTGGAAAGATGAGTAGGAATTAAAAGAGCTGAGTTGGCAAATTAAACTAGATGCAACCCATTTCCCTGTTATTAATGACTGCCTATCCCTGGTGCCATTATTGAAATTCATAGCAGAGAAATATCAGTCAGCCTAAACACACAAAAATGTATTATTTTTTATGCTGGAAGTTCCACTATTGTTGGATGTTAATATACATATGTAAATATATATTAGTTAGAACCTAAACAAGTTCTGTTTTTTATTGTATTTTATACTGTGTTTTTGTAACGTTGTACTGGGTATATTTACTTAGTCTTTACTACAGTTTCTGAAATGTATAGAGTTTTTTATATTTTATTCAGTCTTATTCATAGAGAGAAAAAGTATTTTAGTGGCTTATTTTTTAAACTTCACGTCAGGTGTTTTCATTTTGTCACAATTAAACTTGATTAAGACTATCAGCTGATTAGTAAACAAACATATATATATATATATATATATATATATATATATACATATCGTGTACCATCAAAATGACGCAGTTGAAGTATGCGACAATGGATATCCAAAAGTAACATGCTGAATACACAACAGTGAATGGTATTGTGCGTTCACTGTTGTGAATTTGGCATATTGAGTGGAGATCACAGTATAGTGGGGATTGGGAAATGTACCCTTTCCCTCACTGTAGTGCGATCTCTGAGTTTGTATATATAAGTAGCAGGGGGTGTGGGGAACTTGGACATGGGGTGTGCAGGCCCCCTTGCAAAATGTATGTTGTATGAAACCAGATGTGGTGGTATGTTTGAAAAATTTAATTGGCGACATTTCTTTCATTCGTTCTTTTTCTCAGTCACTATCATAAGTTTTGACAATGTTTTCAAAGTACGAGTACTCGCAACAAACATGTTCAAAATTATGATAGTAAACCTGTATATATATATATATATATATATATATAGAGAGAGAGAGAGAGAGAGAAAGGAACTGATTTAGTGGGTCTATTGTATTCTGAAGAAGTCTTACTGACAAAAAGCTGATTTGTAGTCACTTAAATCTGAAATAAATTTTTAATCCTTGGCTTGTGGCTCCTGAGCAGTCCATTTCACCTGGGAATAGTTTTTGTTTATTAGTTCTGTTCTTTCCTGGTTCCTCGTCTGACTTGTGGTTCAAATCCAGAAATTGTCAGGGGCAATTGGTTACTATTTTTTAAAATGTTAGTACTATTAACTTTATATGTTTTGAGAAAAAGAGAGTGTGACTTAATATACATGTTCTGAAGTAAAATAAGTCTACACCTCTAATTCATTATTTACTAAAGAATAGTTGACCACCTTTTCTCCAAAAGTTTTGTAATGGAGTAAGTGAGACAGACTTTAATTTGAATCAAAAGAAGGGATGCGGCTGAAAATCAGGGACAGTTGAGAGGCATGATACCAGTGGTCAAGGAAAGTACATATAGTAAAACATTGCATTCTGAGCAGGTAGTTGAAATGTAGGAACCTCACTGGCATTGTCAGATATATTGGGAAATAAATACACAGGCAGTAAATGTTCCAAATGACTCAGTTTTGATGTTTGAACAGACATGCAGGCAGCACAAGTATATAAATTTCCATGCCTTATATGCATTGAAATAACAATGTAGGAGTAATGGGCCACAACAAACATAAAACTGTGGACCAGTTGAGAAAAATAAGGAACATCTCTGGACATATTTCCCATAAAAGTACTGATAATGGAAGCAGTAATAACCATTGTGGAAGCAGCAGGCATGCAGGAAAAGGTAGGAAATGAGATGTAGTGCAATCCACAAGGCCCTGCTAATGACACAGAACTATTATTCTGAGCAGCATATTACCTGAGGATTATGTTGCAATGCACTGATATAGATGCATAACTATAACAGATGACATGTAAGTACCAAGGGCGATGTGGAACATGTCATGAGAAATATACTAGGATGGAAATCATGGAAGGCGATGTGGGACATTTCATGAGAAATACATTGGGGTGGAATCATGGAAGTTATAAATTATGTGGAGGCAGTCCATTAACATCAGGGTAGTGTCAGTCTGTGTATGTCTATTGACATGGTTTTATATGTGTGAATGGAAGACCATTCATGATAGCTCCTAGGAGAAGTAATCACAACAAACGTTGCCTGATATCAGTATTGTACAATGACAACTGCTGCATGTAGAGTTTCACTTTATTATATGTGATAGAAGTGTACAGAAGTTGTGGCTGTGCAGTCATGTATGTACTTCCTGCTGTTTCCATGCATACACAAGTTAATGCAGTCTGACAACGTACACCTCTGAAGGCAGTATGCTATGATGTCATGAATCAACACATATCTCCAGATGAGCATTGTGCAACCCATTCATAATACCCGAATCACAGAATGCAATGTACCACAGAGACAGATGCAACAGTAGTATCAGGTAATACACGAACTGCAGAATCTGCTAGAGGTTACATACAACTGGTGCACACTAGCTTTTAACAATGTTGGTATCCTCCATGCATAGGCCAGTACCTCTATTATGCAGCCATTGGCAAAGCCATGTTGACAGAGGCAAACTCTCAAAAAATTTTGTTACAAAATTACAGCTGACAATAACTATTCCACAACACTGATTAAATAATGTGGTTTGTGCTAAATATTGTGAAATGGAATACATCATTATAATGGGCATGCTCATAAGGCAGCACATCAGTTACTAAATGAACATCAGCCACTCATCCCAATACCATAACAAAGTATCATAACAAAGTTCTTATTATATGTTGTGACCATTGTATAGCATGACATACATCATGATCTGTTGACTACGCCATAATTGTCTATAGCCACTGTATTGTGAACAAAATAATTAAAGAGATGTAACACTGGATTAGAACAATGCAGTGTAGATCAAGCTCGTCTTGACCTGTGCACTAAATGAACATGCCAAACATGACTTCAGAGCAAACTTGTCAAACGTCATAGACTTGATGGGATAACCTGAGCAATGTGTTTGAATGCAGATGGCTTCCATTAAAGATATTGCAAAAGTTGACCCATCTCTCGTCATCATCATTATCATCAGCAACCCCCTTTTTGCTATATTCTATATGGGGTTGGGGTGTCGTGTTAACTGTTGCCATCTCTCTCAATTCAATGCCACACTGCTGCCTTCTTCGACACTCATGCCTGATTGTCACAGATCTCTCACACAACCCATCCACCTCTTTGCTGGACACCCTCATTTCCTCTTACCTACTTCCCATTGTCCCAAATTTTCTTTGCCAGATTTTTTCTGCTTTTCTCCACATGCGCCTGAACCACTGTAATCTTTTCTCTTTTAGTTTTTCTGCAACTGGAGCTACTTTGGCTTCTGCTGTTACACCCTCATTTCTTTGTCTGTCCCACAGTGTGCATCCTACCACCCATCTGTGGAACTTCATTTCCATCACCTCTTGCTTCCTCATCTGCTCTGCCTTTACTGTCCAGGTTTCTGTACCACACAGTAGTACTTTCTGCACAACAGTTTTTACACCTTACTTTTCAGTTTCTTTGGCATTCTTCTGTCATACACTATACCCGATACTCTATGCCAGTTGGCTGCAGCCCCTCTGAGTCTAGCTTTATTTTTTTAAAGCAACTTTATTGATTTATAGCTTGTGGCATAGGCAAATCTACTTTTATATAAAGTAATCAAACTGTATTAACAAGTTCACATTTATGAACATTATACACATATATTGCTATATATCATATAACCTAAGCAACATTACATAAATTATTTATTTTTTTAAACAAGAATCATCTTTGTAAACCTTCACTTACAACATATTCAGGCTTCCTTTTTCTCATCCACCACCCTCCCAGATACCTGAAGATGTTGACCTGTTCCACTATCTTCCCTTCTACCTCAGTTATCAGGTTTTTCTGATTTCCTCAATTTGTTGCCATTACCAATGTCTTATCTGTACTTAGTTTCATCCCATGCACCTACAGTTATGCTCCCCATTCCCCCTATCCTTTGCTGAGGTTTTTGCTCAGAGTCTGCCTCTAATGCCACATTGTCTGCATACAGCAACTTTGTTGATATGTCACCTCTGACCTGTTTGCTAATGCAATCCATCACCAGTATGAACAGCAGTTGACTCATAGCTGAAACCTGATGCACAACCACTCCCACTGGGAACCCCTCTGTCAGACTAAACACTGTTCCCACTTTAGTCATTGGATCTTTGTACATAGCCTGTACTAATTATACCAATGCTTCAGGGACTTCTAACAACTTCAAGAGTGCCCAAATCAGCTTTCTTGGGGCCTTGTCATATGCTTTCTCCTAGTCTAGGAATCCCATTTGGACTCTTTTCTCATCTCTAGCTTCTTTTCAAGTATCTGTCTCACTGCAGTCTCTCCATAATTATAAATGTTTACAGTGAGAAAAGTTTTAATCAGCAATTGTTTTTGAGAAACTAGCCCTATGTGTTACCAGTATTTTACACACCCAGTAGTTACAGTGTACCAGACTTGAACACCTGCCTGTCTGAGTTCGTAAAGCCATTGATTAGCCAATAACACCACGGAGAGAATAGTACCTGAAGCCTTATGAAACACACACTTGAAAGGATTACATTAACAGTCTTTGTGATAGATATACCTCCCCTAAAATGTATTCTGTAGCTCAAAAACATTTAGCCCTGTTAGTGTTCATACAAGTGCTGGTTTGCATATTATCTTTTGGGTAAATCAGAACTATCTGTCACGCTTGTCTTCCACAATTATATTACCAGGTTTAAACTCCTGCTTATGTCCACAATCTTGAGAAATGCATATTAACTGCTGGTGCTATGGAAGAGATTATTATTGAAAGAGTCAGAAAGCACACACTTCAATTGATGGCCTCAGCAATGTGTATGAAGCCATATGAGTCACTTAAAAAGTGTTTGAGTTATTGAAATTTTGTAGTTATAGTTCTCCAATTATCTAATACCTCTTCATGCTATCTTTTCCATATCAATTTAACAACTTCTTTACACATTTCTTATTTCATTAATTTTTCTTCCTGCTATTCATTAAATGAAGCAATTAACATTTCATTTTGTTCTTGTTTAGCTTTTTATTTAGGCATTTAAAGCTACATTTTCTTCCTTTAAATATTCTATTTTCTTATATTTTTCACTCAGGTACCTTATTATTTCTTTTTCTATCACATCCTTTTATATTATACTCTTATATTTATTCAACTTAATGGTTTGATTGACTTTCTTACTTAAATAAGACATCATTTCTTCTTTCTGGCCTTTTATCAATAATTCTAGTCTTCTTAAAATATTCTATATCTGTTTGATTCTCCCTGTAGAATCCCCCCCCCTTCTATATATTTCATAAGCTATTCTTACATGTTCAACATTTCCATATTATTTTGTTATAGTTTTTTTTCTTCTAATTATTCTTTCTCTGTCTCTATATATGCTTCTTTAATTTTTCTTTTATATTCTAATCACCAAGTTAGTCTAGTTCTCATACAGAAATCATATTATTTTATGTTCTTCCCATATAAACTCTTCAAATAACTTTTTGTATAGGTTCATAGCTAAGTTCTAGGCTAGCTACCCTTGTGGGTCATTTTAAGCCAAGCCAATTTTTCTTTTTGTGTTTGGATTGCCCTATCCCATTCAGTTAAAGATTAGTCTTACCCAGTCCATGGTCAATAATTATATATTAGGGAGCCTCTGTGTCAGAGCATTGTTTTCTTGTTATCAAGGGTTGAGTCCCAACAGTCTTCATTTGTCAGGAAGTTCTCAATGTCTAAGTGGAAAGCCTGGTCATTCGCCCATTCTCCAAAGTGGCTTTTTCTGGATCTAGGTGGCCTAAGACACTAAAAGCCAAACTGGTAGCCATGAGTTTACCACAACCAAAGTTGAGTAGTGCCTTCATTCCTTTCACTTTCCAGGCTTTCTCTCAATGACTTCTGCTAGCTTAGGATTGCCTGTCATTGCTGAAGTTGAAGCAGCATGCTGTGGAGGTACCTTTGTTGTTTGTGCACCCTTCTGAAATAAGGATGGCACCTCCTTTGGAGGATTCAGACACCCCCGATTCTGATTCAGATGGACTGCCCTGTGTAAGTCTTTTTTTTTGCTTCTCTCCAATAGAGATCTGACACTGATGTTACCTTATTCTCTGCCTCTCCATGAAAGGATTTCTTCTTTGGGGACATCCTTCATAAGGAGAAGGAGCTGTACTAGTGGAAGTCTAAGTAGTTAGAGGCCCAGCTCAAATACAGAGTCTCCATTGTTCTGCATGAGACTTGAGCTCTTGCTGTTCATCCTTTTATGAATGGCTTGGAGTATGTGGTGGTTGTTGCATGTATGGGGCTGCATGGTTCTGCATGAGACTTGGACTCTTGCTGTTCATCCTTTTATGAATGGCTTGGAGTATGTGTTTGTTGTTGCATCTATGGGGCTGGAATCCCTCCCTTCTGCTCTCCCTTTGCACCAGTACCTCTTTCGTGTCAAAGTAGTGACAGAGTTGTCCCTGAATTAAGCTGTCTCCTTACCCATGTTTTTTCCTGACAATTTTAACAAGGAGAGGAACCTTGCTTTTCTTGGAGGTTCACAGATAGCTTAGATTTTACCTCTACAAGGCAAAAGAATTTAGAAAAAACTGACCAGCTGTTGGTGTCCTTGGCTAGGGGCAGAGAGGGAAACTGTTAATAAGCAAACACTGAAAATGGCTTGCACATTACCTTATTCTCTTCACTTGGTCAGTTCAAAACTAGGCTCAAACACCACCTGGGAACAAACTGGCTATGTCACTGTATCAAGCCTGGTTAACCTGTCTCTGGAATGTGTAAATCTGCTAGGTAGCCTACTATGTATTTTTATCCGATTCTCTCGCTGAATAACACTACCCGATGATTTGTTATAATGTCTGTTCTTGTTCTTCTAATCACTAAAAATATTCTATATGTAATTTGTATATTCTGCCCATCTAATCTCTGTAAATAATATATTTGTTATTTGTAATATGTGACATGTTATGATGATTTGTTATTCCATGGAGATTTTCTCTCCGGGCCTCTGCTGAAAATGGACATGTATCCAATCGGACTATCCCGGTCAACAAATGTAAAATAAATAAAATAAATATTAACCAAAATGAGAAAAACTGGAATAATACCATAGATAAGTTGACAGGACCAATGCATGGGATAAAGCATTCAGCAGTTCCCTCTTTCCATAAGCAGTACAAGGGGAGGTTCTATGGTAAATTTGGGGTAATACATACTCCATTTAACTTTTTCAAACCTTTTCCATTTTTCTTTACTCTTTCATCCCTGCCAACTAGTGCTCATATACCTCTGTGATCTAAAAATTCCACTTTTATTTTTCCTCCTTCAATTTCCTTCATATATTCTGAATATATAATAAAATCTATATCTGTTTTTGCATTATTTCTTATATATGTCAAATCTCTTTCTTTTTCTATTTCATTTGTCCTGTCATTACCACATCTTTCAAATTTATTATCTTTTGTAATTTTTCTTTTTCATTTGCTTATATTACAGTTAAAATCCATATCCATATTGACAGCAGCATAAATTTTAACATTTCACATAGCACTTCTCTTTGCTTTTTATCTGTACATGTATATGCTATTGTAATTCTTACTGGTTTTCATTTTGTTCTTATGTCCACTACAAATATTCTTACTGCTTTTACAGCATCATGATCTTATATTTTAATTTGGTAATTTTTTAATCATTATTAATTCCAAACATCTTTCTGCACCTAAATTCCACAAACATTTTCTCCCCATAAATATTCTAATGGTCCTTTTTTCTTTTTTCACATTTCTCACACTATTTAAACATATATCTGCTTTTTTTTTCTCACACCAATTATACTTTTTACATTTATAGCTATTAAGTTCAGATTATCCATTATTTTCCTTCCTTCTTTCTTACAAATTGCATGTCTCATAATTTCCTTTCCCTTCTTTAATTTTGTTTCCTATAGAATGTCTTCCTTTCACTTTTTCCATTTTGCTACATAATTTTCATCACTTTCCTCATTGTATATACTACCTTCTTTATATACAAATAATACTTTCTATTTCTTCGATTTCAGCATCATTTCCTGTATACCTTTTAATTTTCTTGTTCCAATTTTCCTTAGAATCAATCCAAACCTGAGCTTGTTTCCCATATTTAAAACATATTCCAACACATTTTTTGCAAAATAACCTTTTTCCTCACATTGCATAAAATGTCTCTTTTCACACTGTACAATTAAATATGCTTCAGACCCACAAACAAGTCTTCATTAGCTCCCAGTATCACAAAATACCTCTATTCCATTCAACATTTATAACACTTGATACACATTTTAACTTTTCATTTTCAATTTTTAAACTGACCACATAATCCCACTCCCAGTCCCCTTTAATCTTTTATTTCTTTTTTCAAGTCAGTCACATCTCTTATTTTTTTATTTAGAAAGGTCTCCAAATTTTCTTTCTGTATATCAGGTCAAAAATTCTTATTTTCCTTTTCAAAATATCAATATATGCATTATAATTACATAAATATTCCATAGAAAAACATGTTCTTTCACTATGTACTTTTCCAAAAACATTGTCATCCCTTCACCAGTTTCAAAAATATTGTCTCCAAAAGTCTCTTTACCCAAACCAGTAAATGCTGTTATTATTGTAACCTTCATGCCTAAACATTTCATCACATTGTCCCATAAGTCATATCAATTTAATACTATCAGTTTTTGCTTGTATCCTTACCGTGTATTTTCTTACTTTTCTTTTTGTTCTTCTGTACCACCACTTTCTGCCATTATGGTCAACTTATTTCCTTCTTTTTATCCTTCCTTCTCCCTTCTGATTCCATTTCTTTCATAATTTCTTCTTTTCTTTCATATTCCTTTTGAATTTTATCCATATTGTCATTCCACAACATTTCCTCACTACTAAATGATTCTTCCTCCGCCAGAATACTCTATAGTATTCCATCTTGCAACCATCCTGATTGAAGGGTTATGGACTGAATCTCCTACTCCTTATATTTTTATCCATCTCATCACCATTTACAGTATTTTCAAACAATAGTCTCTAGTAAATATCTTCTGAATCCTCTGTAAACTGATCTTTTTTATCCACCTCATCTCTGCTCTCTACCATAATCTTTTGTGCTTTTTCTCCAAGTCACCACTGTACTAGGAATGGGAGATATACATATTCTTGTCATAGGGGAAGTTTCTTGGTGCTCTGGCCAAATTTCTTCTAGTAGTAAAAATATCACATTAGTTCTCCCCTGAAAAGAGGCCACTAATCTAGTGGGACTAATCTGGTCAACTAAGGATAAATAAATAAATAAATAAATAAATAAATAAATAAATAAATAAAAACCATGTAGGTCTGAATCTACTACATAATGACATATATCTACATGCCAGACTTTGTGTCCTTTAGAAAATGAATGATAATGATAAATCTTTTATGTTAGCAACTTCCTAAATGTATCAAAGCAATATTTCAAATCTCTCCCAATTTTAAGTAGGTGTCCATTAATTTTAGCTTTCCCAGATTTCTTGCACTTAAAGGTGGAAAGGTATGAGCATACTAGGTATACTTGTGGATTTAATAAAGAAATAATTAGGATACTAGTGGTGGACTAAATCCTGCACTTCACAAGGGAAAATATTCTGAAATGAACAAGTTAACTAATTTATTTATTATTTATTTTAATGACATTTCTTTATCAGGAAAGTCTGATGGAAAGTCTAACAAGGTACTGAATACCCATTTTCAGTGGAGGAATGGGGAAAAGGCTCCAGAGAGTTAAATAACATCAAATCAAACAGTAGCACAAATGTAATTCAAAAAGCAAATATGCATACAGTTTGATAGTGGAAGTCATAGGATACAATAACGCATGAGTAGACATCAGTGATTTAAAAATAAATAAAACATGACAAATATGACATTCAATATATACAAAAGTATTAAAGTACAGTCTACTATACTAAAAAATAAAAATAAAATGATACAAGTCTACCTTAAGACGGGGGACATGGCAGGCATTGAAAGGTATAGATAGATAAATAGATTGTATTATGACCGGTTAGATTACTAAGAATGTAAAGTTTTTGTTAACAGGTCATACAGGTGAGCTTCATAGGCATAGCGATGAGTTAATGAGTTAGTGAGAAGTTCTTTGAGAGAAGACTTAAATACATGGAGGCTAGATATAGTTCTGATTGAATTTGGGATATAGTTCCATAGTTTGGATATGAAGTAGGATTATAAACTTTGCCCCACACTTTTTTTTGTTTATAGAGTTCAAGCAGGTTTTTGTCTTCAGAGTGCAGAGGGTGATTTGGGAGATTGTGATGAAGTACTGAGGAGATAGAAGCCAGGTAGAAGGGCTATATAGTATTTTTTGGGGGTAAGATGAAGTTGCATATGTGCTAGTTGATATCGGGTTCTTACCAGATTAGAGCACATAATACAGATCAGTGATGAGCTTTATATTGCAGGTTAGCTGCAAATCTAGCTATTGTATTATAAAATTGTTCCAGCTGTGATTTAAGAAAGATCTGAATGTTAGTCAAAGTAGGTGAGCCAGAGAGAAGGGAAGGTAAAAGGAAAATGTTATCTAAGGTGACTGTACTTGAAGGAGTAAGGAATTTGGTTATTTTTGCTCTATATAGTAGACCTATCTTTTGATGCATTATATTTATACAGCTTTGTATGTGAAGATCAAACTTAAAATTGTCATATATGGTAATTCCAAGCAATTTGGTATGGGTAACTACTTCAATAGCTGTATAATTTAAAGAGGTAATGTAGAAGTTACTTTTAGTATTAGCATGGGACTTTGGAAAACATAGCAGTTTAGTCTTTTCAGGATTAAGCAAAAGTTGGTTTTGATTTAGCCACAGTTTGACTGAATTGAAGGCATTTTGTGTCATGGATTTTAGTTGTATTGGACTGTCGGATAAGCAGATGAGAGTTGAGTCATCTGCATAATGAATCAGGCAAGCTTGTTGAAAGGATGTATATAGGTTATTGATGAAAATGTTAAAGAGCAATGGACCAATAATACAGCCTTGAGGAGAACCCGTTTTAAGTATGAGAAAAGGAGATCAAGAAGAGAGATATTTGACAAATTGATATCTTTTAGACAGGTAGCTATAGAGCCATAGAAGAGTTGTTTGGAAAGGCCCAGAGAGGACATTTGAGTCAGAGGTTTCTCACGTGACACAGTGTCAAATAATTTTGAGAGACCTAGAAAAGAAGAAGAGATAAACTTTGCTTGGTCACTAGCTTTATTAATGGTGTTGGAAAGGTTAAAGAGAGCTGTAGTGGTGCTATGGTGTTGTTGGAAACCATGTTGTGCTGGGATTAGGAGATCATTTTGCAAGTGGTACAGAAAGGGTTGCTTATGAATACACTTTTCCAGGATCTTAGAAAGGGGGGACAAGATGGCAAATGGTATAAAGTTAGAGGTTTCTGTTGAGTTACCATCTTTATGGAGGGTAAATAATGAAGAATCTTGAATAGATCTGTTTATGAGAATTGAGACTGGGTATGCTATAGAGTCTGCAGTGAACTTAAAATACTCAGTGGGGAGATCATCAGCAGAAGAAGAACAGGGTTTAAGTGTCATTAGTAACTGTTTAACATATGAGACAGGTTAGCGACTAAAGGCATACATTTTCAGAACTATTATTGTTTTGAGGTAGATTAAATGGTTGGGGAGAGCTGGAGTTAAGAGAGCCTATGATGTTGATGAAGAAAGTGTTAAACTTGGTGGCTGTTTCTGAGTGGAATAAGTCCAGATATGGTTTTGGGGAGGCAGGAGAGACAGGTTGAAACATTTTCTTAATTGAGCTCCAGAATTTCTTTGGATTTTTTTATGATTATCTTCTAGGTCTGAATAATAATTTTTTGTCTAGGTGAATTTTCTTCTTGGTGAGGTTGTGCAGCTCCTTTATATAGATGTATAGTTTGAGGGTTTTTATCTTAGCTCCATTGTTTCCATGAAAAGTTTTGTGAATGTTGTATAGGAGTTGGGGATGGAGGATGCTGGAATGGATGAGGCTCATCAGGATAGGGATAGCTGACACCACAAAGAGTGATTTTAGAGAAGAGGGAATTAGAATTAGTTACATTTTACAAAGTATATGAATTTATTAAGGTTATGTCAAAGTGGACTGAATGCTTAGATGTTTTGTATTTGAAAAGGTGAATAGGTTGGACATTAAATATATTAGAGAAAATATATATGAAGGACAGTTTAGCCTGAGTATAGGTAGGGTTGTCAATAGTGAGTTAGTGTGAATAAAGTGTGAGAGTACCATGGTAGGTAGTGAGGTGATGTAAAATGAATAGTAGAGCTGTGAAGATGCAAGAGGATAAAATGGTAGTTAGAGAGGACTATGGAGTAGTTAAGCGGAGATTATAGTTGAATGAAAATGAAAAGACTTTAAAGGAGAAGAGAGGAAGATGAGGAAAAAATAGATGAGAGTAGAAATGGCTTGCTGGAGATGCTGGGCAGGATGATCCATTAGTATGGAAACAGAGAATGGTTAGGATTTTTATAGAATATAGTTGGGTAGAGCAATGTACAATATACTGTGGTTTGGTAGGGTGAAATTGTTAATTAAAGATAGTTTAGAAAAATGATTAAGTGGGTGATGTGTATAATAAAAGGTTTGTGGGTACTATGTTTTTTGCCAATATTATGAAAGGAAGGGTACTATTGAAGGGGGACTTGCTGAGGAGGAAGAAGTGAATATTGTACAAGGTGGAAAAGGTGAATAGAAGGAGTGTAAACTTAGAATAATAGACACAAGTAAATTAAGTGAGGAAGTAGAGAAGAATAAGTGTGGAGGGAAGGTAACATCAGATTGTAAAGGATTTGTGTGAATGTTACTGAATAATTAGGACTACTGAGGCTTGTAGGAAGATTATGGGACATGAAGGAAGAAGGGAAGGCGATATTTTTAGTATAAATTTAGATAAGGAGGGGGTGGGTGGGAACTGCAGGTAGGGTAGGGGACCATAATAAGCCCAAGTGTAGTGAGGGTAAATGGAGTGGTTTAGAAATCCCTCACAGATGGCGGTATTAGCTCAAGAAAAACAATCAGTGACAATAGAGTTAAGGGAAATTTTCAAAAGCAGTATGTGTGGCTTTCGTAAAATGATGTGAGTAACTCAGCAGGATAGTAGAGCAATGAAAGTTTTAAAAAGTTGCTCATTAAGAAAGAGTAACATTAAAGCCAGAACATGCTGCTCATGGGCAAAAATGCCATACATTAAAGCCAAATAAGTAAACAATTTATGCACCGGACTTCTTGTACAGTAATTAGATCTGAAAAATCCCATATGGAATATATTCAGCACAGAGTCTTGTTATACATATGAAAATAATTGTCTCATCAGAGTGCTGTCAATATTACTGTCTGTCATGCAGCAGGGCTAAGCACGGAATTGTGAGGAACAAGGAGCGCTGTACTAATGTGGTTGAAGGTAAATGTTTAAGTTTATCCATAAGACAAGAAGTGTGATTTGCTGTCACTTAACATTGTTGCAAGATACCAAGAGTCATGCAACTACTGATGTCAGAAATACAGAGTTTGGCTTATGGGCCATTTGCGACTATGTGTATGGTGTGTGAATCTATTTTAGACCAGATTAAAGGTATGAAAATGGGTTGTTAGGACAGTGGTGAAAATGGGGGACAAGTAAAGGATAGGACACTGGGAGATGAATAAAGGACTGCATCAGGTGGTGGTAGAACACCATAACTATACACTTTTTCACAAGCTAACAGCAGATTTGTACAATTAATTTGACGAATTTGGAAATTTGGATAATCACCACAACAACTTTATAATGTTCTTGCCACTTGACCAAATTAAGGGTGTCATACATATGACAAGTTGAGAGTTTTGTATGGGCATAATTTTGAATATTTTTTTGTGGGATAGGTGCTTTCTTTCCTTTTTTTTTTTTTTTAAGCGGACTGTTTTACATACATACAGGTAGGTAGATAGGGTAGGTTAGGTAGCAGGTGCAGACAGACATGACATACAAGACAGGAATGGGGATTGGCACACAAGGTTGTGACTGCAGATAGGTTTGGGACATTGGAGATGCATCCATGCCCAGCATGAGTACAGTGTAAATCCAGTCTTTATACTTTGAACTTTTCAGTACTGTCTCCTGCCCCAAACACATTGGGCAGTGATGGACAGGGCATGAATTTGACTATTCAATGCAGAAGTTTTTCTTTCTGCCAATGTAGTCATTGACACCCCTCTACATTGCACCCTCACCTATATTGATGGGTGACATAGTCACCATCTCCACTGCCCCTACTACTGGTGAGTACCATTGCACCAGCTCCTGGGGCAGCACTACCTGATACAGGTGGCACAGATAGTGCAGGGCTTGTGAAGACAGTGCTAACAGATTGTGACCCAGAAGTGCTGGATTTTTTTGCTGCCTGTGGTAGAGCTGCCATTGCCACCTGTAGAGAGATGGCAGCCCTAGCCTCTGTGGCTGGTTTAGCTTGCCATGCTAGTGATCACTCATGTTGACACAGGAATTATAGTCTAAATGTCAGTGGAGAAATAAAACAAAACAAAAAAGTATAGCATGGATGGAGATGAAACACAGAAAAATATCATAAATATCATGTAATTGTAATATATCCAAGTCCACTCATACTATTCATAACTGTCACATCTATATATGAATGTGAATACATACATGTGCTTTAAAGTACACATTATTCTCATCAATATTATCAACATTACACAATTACTATGACTGTTGCATATATGCTCTATGCGTTACAACTCATATGATGTGTATGTAAAATGATTAAATTGTTAGTATAAAGTACTGATTGCAAAATTATTAACTTTTAGGTAACATAGACTAATAGCCATTATTTGGATTTAAACCCACAAAGATCTACATTGACTGAAACATTGGCTAATGCAATGTTGCAAGAGCTATCGGGGCAGATACATATGGATTGTTTATATAGCATATGCATACTCTTTTATAGGTTCATAGGTGTTTACTAGGCTAACAACCACAAGAGCCTGTTTAAGCCTAGCTATGCATTCCAAATCAATGACAAGTTATGACACCCTTGATAAGTGTAAGCATGAGCCTGGAAGATGAGCCATTTACAGGTTACCTGTTTGCATTAGACACATAGGTGCAAAACCAGGGATGAATTTCTGGTTTCCCATCCAATTGTCCAAGTTGTACTTGAATTGGATTATGGAGGAACTCTGCTTCACATGGATGGAGAGCCTGTTCCATAGACAGGATAGTCTCTGGGACACATACCTATCTCTCCAGCAGGTCCTATTTATATCACAGGCAAGGTATGGGTAATTCTGGTTCTGTTTATTTTGTGGATATGCAGGAGATCCATCAGAGTGGGGTCTTACAATGCCCTGTATGCCAGGCATAGATATTCCCTCAAAAGCCTCGAGGAGACAAAATAAAGGGATAGGGCCTTGATGCAGTCTGCATAGGAAATTTTACTTATGCTCTGTATTATCTTAGTGAGGAACCGCTGTGGACATTCCAATTGTTGGCTATACCTGCTTATGCTTAGGTACATTCCAAAGGGGGCATTGTACTGAGTGATAGGTCTGATGAATGCCGAAAACAGTGGAACAATATCTTCCTTGAACGTAGATGCCATAATTTTGTTAATAAGTTGCGCAATATAGAATGATTTCTTCACCACTGTAGACACATGATGATCAAAGGCTAGATTACTATCTACGTGTGTCCCTAAGTCCCTGACTACTGGGTCAACTCTAAGGGGTGTGTTTTCAATATGATAGTTACCAGGAGTGGATGACTTGACTGTGTCAAGAACGTATGGTCTGATGTCCACAGAACTGATAAAAATTTGTTTCAGATCATTGCTAATATAAAATTTTTAACTGACATACCTGAACCATACTTACCCTGTGCCTCTCTGAGGTGTTGTAGTCTCCCCCTATGTGTTTGTATTTCCTTCCATCTCTGCAGAAGCTGCACAAAAGAAAAATGAAAAATGAATGAAAAACTTTTCGTGTCGGTAAGTAATGATATTCTTAAACACCAAAGCAAGCGAAAGGAGCAAGGAATAGTTGAAGCAGTTGAGCAGTTTAATAAAAGTAGCGCTTTCGGAAAAAACAATGTTCTTCCTTCTTCAGATATTCAATATCCTGTCTTTAAGCCATTTATACAAACACATCCCAATTAATTATTCAATAATTAATCAATCAATTAACATATTAGGTATAAAATATATAATATATGATACTAAAAAATGCCATACATAAAAAACCCTACGTAAAAGATCTAATAAATGCAACAACCTTAGAAGCCCTAGATGTCATGTACTAAATACATAGAAATGCATAAAGATGCGTTAAGAAACCATATAGCCATATGTACTCTTTAAAGGAGTTTATTCAAAACCTTTTTAAACTAAGCAGTTATTTATAAATAAATTAATGTTTATTAAATGAACTATTTTAATTTATTCAAACTTTTTTGGCTATAGCCTATCGCTTAAGTGCTAAAAGTTTAAGAAAGGATTTAATAGAGATGCTTTCGTTAAGGCCTGGGGAAACATATGCAACAGACCTGATTTGCCATAATAGCTCCTCAATTTCAAGTTTTATCTGCCATGGCCCCCCTCTCTCATCCTGAATTACTTGTTTTAAAATGGTAAATTTAAAAATATGATTGGGAAACAGAAGTATATGTTTTGCTAGGGCGTTTGTCTTGTCCCCTCTAGCTATAGCGTATTGGTGCTCGTATATACGCTGTTTGAATTTTCTTTCTGTCTTCCCTATATAGAAAGCGGGGCAACATTGACAGATTGCTACATAGACAATACTCCTAGAGTCACAATTGTATTTGCCCTGGACCCTATAGTTTTTGCCATTGATTCTAAACTGAAAGGCTGTGTTTATATGTTTACATTGTTGGCAAGCCTCGCATTTGGTTATGCCCCTATTCCTAGGCACCGGTAATTTCTTGTGATATTCAAGTAATGATTTTAAGTTACACCCTCGTCTATAGGTAATTTTCAACTGATCACCAAACAGGCTCTTCAAATGACAGTCTTCAATAATAAGAGCCCAGTTTTTATTTAAAATCTCCCTAATGAAAGCATGATCTAAGTTGTATGTACATATAAAACTAATACTAAATTTGTTAGTACATCCATCTGAATCATTGATCTGTCTGTTTGGCGAGTTATCTTGTTCCACTAGATTGTCCTTCAACAATAAGGGGTTGAAATAACCTATTTGTCTTTTAGTTATAACCTCAGTTCTAATCTTAGAAATTAACATTGTAGGATACCCTCTGTTAGAAAACATATTCCCTATTATCTCACATTCTCTAATGAAATCATTCTCATCAGAAACCATTCTAGCAGCCCTAACCATTTGGCCCTTAACCACAGATTTCTTCTGGTGGTAGGGGTGACAGCTAGAAAAGTGAAGGAGAGAATTGGAATATGTAGGTTTCCTAAAAATGGAACTTTTGAAGGCCCCGTGGGGTATGTCTTTGGACAAATTTATGTCCAGAAAGTTAGTTTCATCATCCTCTAAGTTATAAGTAAATTCGAAAAAATCCGTTAATGATGTAATGGAATTTACAAAATTGTGGACAATTTCGCCAGGGCCATGCCAAAGGAAGAACATGTCGTCTTGGTATCGAGTATACCAGATGACATATTTTTGAAAAAATTTGTTTTTAAACAATAGTGTTCTCTCCCAATGTGCCATGACACAATTAGCGAAACTTCCCCCACATGGGGACCCCATGGCTACCCCAGTTTTTTGTAGGTACATTTCACCTTCAAAAACCATATAGTTGTTGTTAAGAACAATCTCTAATAAGGTCAAAACTACATAAATGGTATTTTCATTAACTTTCTTTTGGATCATAAATTCTCTGGTCCACTCAATGCCTACATTTTGGGGAATAACCGTGTACAAATCCTTGACATCAATTGTCAGGAATTTGTAGTCAGAATGAAATTGAATCTTACTAAGTTCACTAAGGAAACTCCAGGAGTCTTTACATATTTGTTGCTCGTTACGTATTAAAGGTTTCAAAATCGAATCTACATATTTGGCACATCCATAAGTAATGGACCCACGACCATCAACTATAGGTCTAAAAGGGGGGTCGACAATTCTTTTGTGAATCTTGGGTGTGCCAAACAGGGCTGGTGTCCTAGGTGCCAACATAGTTAAAAAATTAAACAAATCAATGTCAATAGCCCTTTCTAGCAACAAATCATCCAACGTCTCCCTAATCATTTTAAAGGATGTATTGATTTCATTTAGACTAACTAATTCATACGTAGTAGCGTCTAAATGCTTACTAATAGATGTGACATATGCTGCATTGTCCATTAGGACCAATCCTCCACCCTTGTCCGGCTTCATTACTCTGATTTTACAGTCTTTAAGTAATTGAATGAAGTCTGTTTGGTTGTTGTTTATGTTGATATTATCCTTCTTATTTATATGTTTAATGTGGGATCGAAAATCAATCTCACACATTTTCTCAAAACAAAGGATGTTTGGGTGCAGAGGTGGGTTATACAGACTGGGCACTCTGAATGATGTGTTACTTAATGAAGAAGAACCTAGTAGAGCAGTCAGGTTAATTTTACACGAAAACAATTTGAGGTCCACGATGGTGTTGACTATGTTCATATGTGAATCAGGAACAAAAGTTAAACCTACTGCAAAGAAATCAATGATATCCTGTGGGATGTTCAAGTCTGTATAATTATAAATATGGAAATCACCCCTTGTGTTAGTCAAAATCTGTGGTTGTAGTGAGTCCATCCTAGTTATTTCCTTCGTCGATTCCTCTTGTTCGTCTTGTTCGTTGTTCTTCCCTGATTGCTCATAGTTGTCGTTTTCTTCCCCTGATTGAGTTGACCCACATGAAAACCCTGGTGAAAACTGGTTGATGGTTGAGGGTTATTGTTAATAAAAACTTGGTGGTTATTATCAGGTTGATTATTCTTAATTCGTTCACTCCTACGTAAAGTAGGTGTTTGCCCCAATACGCTGTCATTATCACATAAATCGTCAATGTTAAGATTTCCATCATTAGGGCCACTGGGTTGATCAGTTAAAGGGTAGCTAGGTGGTGGAGATGGATATGCCTTATTATTAGCATATTGCTGCATATCCCTAGCGATTTTTTTCTTTTTAGTTTCAGTCAATTTATTGATACTTGCTTGTATACTATTAAAAATCCTCATGTACTCATATTTGTACCGAGGAAATTCAGCATTAGATTTAATAGCTTGCTCAAGCAGTTCTAATTCGCTTTTCAGACCAATAACTTCAACTTTATAGTGATTAATGAGTGCCCTAATAAACTCATAACCCTGTTTATTAAACAACTTCAGCAATTCACAATGGAACTCTGATCCATCAATCAGGCCAACAGGGTACCTCCACTGTCTTAGTCCTTTCGGCACTAATTCTTTCTGTAGGCATTCATCCAAATATGAAATTTCTAACTGTAGTTTCCTACAGCGAAACAGCTTTTTATCAAAAACATTGATGTTAGTTAAAAGGTCACTCACCCCTGATGTTCCAGGAGAGGCTGCTGTTTGCATCGACCCATTATCAAAAAACTTCTCGTTGTTAAGAAAAGTTCCAATAGATGGCAAAAGTTCATTATGCGGTGCATTCCCTTCCATTCTTACTTGTGATGTATTATTACTAAGTCCCAGGGCTACTGGAACTCTTTCCGGTATGTTTTTGATAAAAAGCTGTTTCGCTGTAGGAAACTACAGTTAGAAATTTCATATTTGGATGAATGCCTACAGAAAGAATTAGTGCCGAAAGGACTAAGACAGTGGAGGTACCCTGTTGGCCTGATTGATGGATCAGAGTTCCATTGTGAATTGCTGAAGTTGTTTAATAAACAGGGTTATGAGTTTATTAGGGCACTCATTAATCACTATAAAGTTGAAGTTATTGGTCTGAAAAGCGAATTAGAACTGCTTGAGCAAGCTATTAAATCTAATGCTGAATTTCCTCGGTACAAATATGAGTACATGAGGATTTTTAATGGTATACAAGCAAGTATCAATAAATTGACTGAAACTAAAAAGAAAAAAATCGCTAGGGATATGCAGCAATATGCTAATAATAAGGCATATCCATCTCCACCACCTAGCTACGCTTTAACTGATCAACCCAGTGGCCCTAATGATGGAAATCTTAACATTGACGATTTATGTGATAATGACAGCGTATTGGGGCAAACACCTACTTTACGTAGGAGTGAACGAATTAAGAATAATCAACCTGATAATAACCACCAAGTTTTTATTAACAATAACCCTCAACCATCAACCAGTTTTCACCAGGGTTTTCATGAGGGTCAACTCAATCAGGGGAAGAAAACGACAACTATGAGCAATCAGGGAAGAACAACGAACAAGACGAACAAGAGGAATCGACGAAGGAAATAACTAGGATGGACTCACTACAACCACAGATTTTGACTAACACAAGGGGTGATTTCCATATTTATAATTATACAGACTTGAACATCCCACAGGATATCATTGATTTCTTTGCAGTAGGTTTAACTTTTGTTCCTGATTCACATATGAACATAGTCAACACCATCGTGGACCTCAAATTGTTTTCACGTAAAATTAACCTGACTGCTCTACTAGGTTCTTCTTCATTAAGTAACACATCATTCAGAGTGCCCAGTCTGTATAACCCACCTCTGCACCCAAACATCCTTTGTTTTGAGAAAATGTGTGAGATTGATTTTCGATCCCACATTAAACATATAAATAAGAAGGATAATATCAACATAAACAACAACCAAACAGACTTCATTCAATTACTTAAAGACTTTAAAATCAGAGTAATGAAGCCGGACAAGGGTGGAGGATTGGTCCTAATGGACCATGCAGCATATGTCACATCTATTAGTAAGCATTTAGACGCTACTACGTATGAATTAGTTAGTCTAAATGAAATCAATACATCCTTTAAAATGATTAGGGAGACGCTGGATGATTTGTTGCTAGAAAGGGCTATTGACATTGATTTGTTTAATTTTTTAACTATGTTGGCACCTAGGACACCAGCCCTGTTTGGCACACCCAAGATTCACAAAAGAATTGTCGACCCCCCTTTTAGACCTATAGTTGATGGTCGTGGGTCCATTACTTATGGATGTGCCAAATATGTAGATTCGATTTTGAAACCTTTAATACATAACAAGCAACAAATATGTAAAGACTCCTGGAGTTTCCTTAGTGAACTTAGTAAGATTCAATTTCATTCTGACTACAAATTCCTGACAATTGATGTCAAGGATTTGTATACGGTTATTCCCCAAGATGTAGGCATTGAGTGGACCAGAGAATTTATGGTCCAAAAGAAAGTTAGTGAAAATACCATTTATGTAGTTTTGACCTTATTGGAGATTGTTCTTAACAACAACTATATGGTTTTTGAAGGTAAAGTGTACCTACAAAAAACTGGGGTGGCCATGGGGTCCCCATGCGGGGGAAGTTTCGCTAATTGTGTCATGGCACATTGGGAGAGAACACTATTGTTTAAAAACAAATTTTTCCAAAAATATGTCGCTTGGTATATTCGATACCAAGACGACATGTTCTTCCTTTGGCATGGCCCTGGCGAGATTGTCCACAATTTTGTAAATTCCATTACATCATTAACTGATTTTTTTGAATTTACTTACAACTTAGAGGATGACGAAACTAACTTTTTGGACATAAATTTGTCCAAAGATATACCCCACGGGGCCTTCAAAAGTACCATTTTTAGGAAACCTACATATTCCAACTCTCTCCTTCACTTTTCTAGCTGTCACCCCTACCATCAGAAGAAATCTGTGGTTAAGGGCCAAATGGTTAGGGCTGCTAGAATGGTTTCTGATGAGAATGATTTCATTAGAGAATGTGAGACAATAGGGAATATGTTTTCTAACAGAGGGTATCCCACAATGTTAATTTCTAAGATTAGAACTGAGGTTATAACTAAAAGACAAATAGGCTATTTTAACCCCTTATTGTTGAAGGACAATGTAGTGGAACAAGATAACTTGCCAAACAGACAGATTAACGATCTAGATGCATGTACTAATAAATTTAGTATTAGTTTTATATGTACATACAACTTAGATCATGCTTCCATTAGGGAGATTTTGAATAAAAACTGGGCTCTTATTATTGAAGACTGTCATTTGAAGAGCCTGTTTGGTGATTAGTTGAAAATTACCTATAGACGAGGGTGTAACTTAAAATCATTACTTGAATATCACAAGAAATTACCGGTGCCTAGGAATAGGGGCATAACCAAATGCGGGGCTTGCCAACAATGTAAACATATAAACACAGCCTTTCAGTTTAGAATCAATGGCAAAAACTATAGGGTCCAGGGCAAATACAATTGTGACTCTAGGAGTATTGTCTATGTAGCAATCTGTCAATGTTGCCCCGCTTTCTACATAGGGAAGACAGAAAGAAAATTCAAACAGCGTATATACGAGCATCAATACGCTATAGCTAGAGGTGATAAGACAAACGCCCTAGCAAAACATATACTTCTGTTTCCCAATCATATTTTTAAATATACCATACTAAAACAAGTAATTCAGGATGAGAGAGGGGGGCCATGGCAGATAAAGCTTGAAATTGAGGAGTTATTATGGCAGATCAGGTCTGTTGCATATGTCTCCCCAGGTCTAAATGAAACTATCTCTATTAAACCCTTTCTTAAACTCTTAGCACTTAAGCGATAGGCTATAGCCAAGAAAGTTTGAATAAATTAAAATAGTTCATTTAATTAACACTAATTTATTTATAAATAACTGCTGGCTTTAAAAAGGTTTTGAATAAACTCCTTTAAAGAGTACATATGGCTATATGGTTTCTTAACGCATCTTTATGCATTTTTATGTATTTAGTTCATGACATCTAGGGCTTCTAAGGTTGTTGCATTTATTAGATCTTTTACGTAGGGTTTTTTATGTATGGCATTTTTTAGTATCATATATTATATATTTTATACCTAATATGTTAATTGATTGATTAATTATTGAATAATTAATTGGGATGTGTTTGTATAAATGGCTTAAAGACAGGATATTGAATATCTGAAGAAGGAAGAACATTGGTTTTTCCGAAAGCGCTAATTTTATTAAACTGCTCAACTGCTTCAACTATTCCTTGCTCCTTTCGCTTGTTTTGGTGTTTAATAGTTCCAGATTAAGTTTGTTTCAAGTTGTCAAGTAATGATATTCTATTTCCTAGTAAAGGCTCCTTGTGCTTTCTCAGCTCATGTGAGTCATGGGTCTTAATATATTCCTCCTATTAACTATGAAGGTCCTGCTTGAGCCTTTTAGTTTCACTGTAATAGTAAAGACATTCAGCAATGTACTGGATGCCAATTGCACTGGTGACAGGCGTGAACAAGATATTCCAAACCTCACCTTGTACTGAAACCCAGCATAGTCTCTCTGCAGCAGCAGTTAGCACCTCCTGACACCACCTTTATGCTTTAAGTGAAGCACAACCCTCGCCATCATCTGCCATGTCTTCTCAAAGGTAATGGGAAAACTGGCAGGGAATTGGTTCCCAGTTCAGATCTTACATGTACCATCTGTACTCATTGATGGACAAGCTGGAGAACAGCATTTTTTTACAGAATGTGCAGAAATGATAAGAAATGTATGTATGATTTTTTTTAATGTCCATTTTAGGTGAAAATCATGGCAGTCAGGCTTGGCCATGTGTGCTGACCAGTGTATGTACAAATGCTCCATAGTGATTCAAGCAAGTGCTCAGTTACATTTCAAATGATATATTTCCACCTCTGGACATGTCTTCTGGGATAGTTGAAAGTATTTATAACAAGAACAATGCCACAAACAAATATGTTTTAAAAATCTCCAAGATGCGGTTGCTGTCATTCAGTGTGTCCTTACATAAATTTTTTAAGCAATACAAACTGTCTTGGGGGCATGAAAAATGTTAGTAAGTGTAAGTGATATCACCTTAGAATTGAAGCCATAACAAAAAGGAGAATGAACTTCTTTATTCTGTGTATTAACTGTTTATGCCACAGGAGAACTGACATTCTCAGGGTGTTAAGTTGAAGTATACAAATCAAAAAGATTATATAGTTGCCTACTTTGGAAAACCCTATAGTTGTTGTTTGAGGTGTCTCTCTGTTGGAGGAATCATTTGATGAAAATTATATGTTTCTGTGGAATATTTTCCATTGCATTTACTTTTTCTAATACTTTCAGGATTAACTAACATGTGCCACAGCCAAGCTAATTTGCAGAGCTGACAACAGTCTTGGCTCATGTGTATTTTTTCCTGAGGATTTGCCATGTGTAGTGAATGCCACTTACTTACAGTCATTCCTGCATTCTGACAGGTTCCCATGCCAATTGCAGTGCAAAAAAAAAATGAAGACTTTTAAAATACCTATTTTTTTAATGACCTGTTATTTTCATTCATATCATGTTGCATTTATGGTATAATGCATATTGGGCTGCGGTTCATACAGAGTTTGCCAGACATCATGTTATACACAGCATATATCAGTGCAATGTACATTTAGAATAATGAAAAATATACCCCACTGAAGCTATGATCATACATATGAGTACTGCAGGTACCATAGATCACATCATCTTGCTTAGCATCCATTATACACATTTGTGTTGCAACATTCACATTTTAAACTGCAAGTGTAGTTTTGGTTCAAGTAATGAACTGTAATGAACATTTAAGGTAAACTAAATCTCATGTAGATGAAACCCTGCACTGCCTCTGCTGTTATGCAAAATGTACGTCACTAACATGTTGATCCACCAAGAAATCTATTTAACGGCTGTATTTTCTGCTGTCACTTCTGTCCAAAGTGCTGAATGACATGCACCATCACCAGGCTCATTTGTGTAACTGACAGCTAAGTCTTTATGCATGTGAAATCATTTTGGGGGTTTTTGCTTTGGGAACTAAACTACCATTCAGTGGAGGGCATCACTGAGAGGCCAAGATACGCAATGCCAAATGTCACGCAAAGGATAAAGCCAAAACAAAAATAAAATTAATCACAAATCAGTGAGATGATGTCTTAATTTTGTGTCCTGATGCATGAAACATTGACAATTATTAACAGCTTTTATCCCCTGAACATTTACACAGCAATGTATAAAAAGTCAAGCACATGTACTCAGCTTTGTGCATTTAACATTTTCATTTAGGCAGCAATATGGCATTGCTATCATGCAGTTATCATTTTTCCTCTCACAGTACAATTTCTGGTGAATGCAATCATTGCAGAAGTGCTGATAGTCAAGCATGTGTGATTAGAAACAACAGTCTGCAAGACAAGATCATACTATTTCCTTTTATGTACATTAGTCCCCTTGTAATCCCTTTGTACTGTGACATCATGATATGTTGCAGTGAGTTTGATTTTTGTTTCTGTATGGCTGTAGTGGTTATACATGCTTACAGACACTTTGTCTTCACAGTCACATAACCTTGTTACAAAATGTTAAATAAATGCATGTATCAAGGCTCTGTCCAAAGTCAGTAAGCATACGTGAAACCTCAGGAAGACATATTTCTCTGATACATCCTCTGTAAGTGTACTTCTCATTAAAGGAAGTGCTAAACAAGTAATTAAAATTGTAGAACAGCAACTCATTACCTAGTCAAAGTTCTTAATGTTTACTCTTGTACAGCTCAGGGGTGTGCATGTACTGTGCAGGCTCTAACCACGTTACCTACTTCAGCGCCTTGAGCTAATTAAGTGATTCAGGAATAATAATGAGTGGGCACTTAATTTACATATTCATCATGCTCTAGGGTTCAATCTCCACTATATAAGCAGAGCCTGGGGCTACGGAACATCCATCCTGCTATGGAAGACTGGTTTCCCAAGTGCTGCAAAACAAAACTACTGTTGCTAAATGTTAGAACAGTTGCATTTCTAATGCTTTTTGTATTTACCACGGCATGTAATGTTTTTTACAAGTACTGTATATAAATTTATATTTTGAATGCTTTCAGTGCAATGAGTGCTGTCTAACTTTGAATAGTTTTGTAATGAGCTGAATAACAATGGTTATTGTAGTGCTGCTTTACTTCTATTTCATAGGTTCCTGACAACATTCTGAGGGTGTTGACACAAGTCTGACTTTGGAAGCTTATGCAGTTTATATGTCAAGGTATGTGAAGTTCTTTATAAGTATTGCATACAGATTTATATTTTGAATTATTTAAACTGCAATAAGAGCTGTCTAAATTTCAATAGTCGTGCTTATGATGAATAGAATAACAGTTGTTATTGTACTGCTGCTTTACTTTTGTTTCATGGCCTCCTGACAACATTCTGAGGATGTTGGCACATGCCTGACTTTGAATGCTTATGTATGTTATCATTACATTAAGAAACTGCTGTCTGTTTATGCTGTTCTATCTGCATGGTATTTGTATATCAGAGTATACTTCTGTGTCCCTGATAAAATCTTTGGTTCCATTCTATAGTCGTATGTAATTGTCAGTGGAGGAAGATGCACATAGTGATTGTATAGGTCTTGCACTGAAATAAAAGTTCAGATATATTTTTTATGGTGATGCCTGTACAATGAGTTTTCCTTATAACCTATATCCCCTGCTGTTGTGTATTGTGTCTGATATATTTTTTCTTTTTTCACTTCACATCACCGATATGGTACAAAAACAAAAAAAGAAAGCATCAGTCTCCCAGAAAACCTCCATTCTCAGATACTGCAAATGAGGTCTTAGTCCAGGATCTCTGTCTCTATCGGCCATGACTCTCAGATGGCCATCAAGCTGACGAGCCCTTCTGTGACTGTGTCTGGTAGCAGGTGGTCAGTGATGGTAATGCTGTGAGTGCCAGGACTGTACCTGCAAGACTGTCAGACATAAGTCAAGTGTTATTGTCACTGATACTCTCTGTAGAGCCAAGCTGTGGTAATGGACATGGGGACAGAGGTGGAAGACAGACGCATGACGTCAGCTACTGATACTGCAGGCGTGTCATTCAAATATATATATGAAATTGTAGGGGATTAAGGGTTTTCTAAATTTGTCTTATGCTTTATGCTTATAATACCTCTGTTAACTCCAACTTGTGTGTCTAGAAGTATCTGGCATTGAGGTTCAATGACCACCTGCACATGGTATAGCCATACTGTGTTACTGTAAACGTTGTTTACATTTGCATGCGTTGTTGATTTATTCCGGTGTAAGTAACATATTGTGATAATTTATTTACATTTCTACTGTTTGTCTGTATTTCTATTTTTGGTATATGCACAGGTGAAGTTGGTACCAGCACTAAGCTCCAACTGCCTGCTATTGGAAGATTGGTGACCTCTGACAATGATAGCGATGATGAATAGGCATAGTCTGTGGTTGCAGAAGGGATGTCTGACATACAGGATGAATCTCCCAGAACCCCTCCCCGTGGTCTGGACATGGTCAGCATACCTATCCATAGCCATGACACAAAACCATCTGAGAGTGGACAGTTTGATGGGGATATGGTTTATCAGTGTAGTGTGATTACCTCTGTTGCAGGTAAGGCAGAATTTTCTCCTAGCTTTTGTAAGGGTGAAATACCCCACAGGGGTCTCGATAGAGATGCACAGGGAAGGCATGATTACCGCCTTTTGCCTGATGTTGGCATGTCAATATCTGCCTCTCAACATACGTGCAGGGGCATTGTGGAGATAATGGTAAGTTTCACCAGGGCCTTCAAAGAAGTACTCAGAGTAATGTATGTCAAAGAAATACTCAGAGTAATGTATGTCAAAGAAGTACTCAGAGTAATGTATGTCAAAGAAATACTCAGAGTAATGTAGGTCATGACATCTGACAGAGGAGACCTCATGAACCGTGTGTTTGACTCCTTGGACTAGATAACTGACAAACTGGGCCATGCAGTGTCTTTTATGTAAAGTCTATTGGGGGAGGGTCAGAAACCACAAGGCCAGACCGCTAGAACATCATCAGATGTTAGCCAATCAATAGTGGTACTACTTTCACTGTTCCATCAGTGGTGGAGGTGTCCACAACTAGATGCGGTCAGCCATGAGGTTGTAGTGTAGGATGTAGTCATGATGAAAGTTTGTCCAGTAAAAAATACTCACATTCAGGTAGTACCTCAACATTTAGCCATAGTCATTAAACTAGCAGTGCAACTCCTGGCAGAGGAAATGTACATGGCCGGGGTGGCAATACTGAACTGGAACCTCTACCATTGGTTTGATCTGTGTATGTTGCATATATTATTCACATAGGTTAAAGATGATGTTCCTGTATAGCTGACACACCTGTCCAGGATGCCAGGGACTACACTGCTGTGGCTGTGTTCCTGCAGACCCACAACACAGTACACCTTACATTGCCCAAGACAACTCACACACACACACACACACACACACACACACACACACACACACACACACACACACACACACACACACACACACACACACACACATACACACACACATATTGTGCATTGTTCTGTCTGCCGAGATCATCTGCAGATGCAGGTTTCTCATTTAACTCCTCATCTGTGTCTGCTGGCTCTGCCAGTTTTGCTGGGAAATGTAGTCTCTGTCCTGGGTCTTCCTCTTCCAACTGTTTCCTGAGTATGATATAATGTAAGATGGCACAGACAGGCCGGTATTTCACAGAGGAGGCAGGACCATACTGCATTGCAACTCCAAATGTATCTAAGCATCGGAAACTTGAATTGAGCAGGCTAAATACATGCTCAGTGATATTTCTAGTCTGTGTGTGTGCATTGTTGTAACTTTGTTCAGTGGGATTGTGTTCTTTTCTCACAGGAGTCATGAGCCAAGGTTCTAGTCCATATCCTGCATCCTCTACCAGCTGACCTTGTGGAAAGTCACCCCTTGAAAACTTTAGGTAGTGGTCAAAGGTGTGCCATATGTGTGAGTCATGGAAACTGCTCAGTTAACTTGTCACCACCTGACAGTTGATGGATTGATAGCCTTTACTCTTTATGTATCTCCATCCTGGTTTACCAGATGGAGCATTTATTTGTTTTATTTCAATGTGAGTGTAGTCTTTGGCTCCCCAAATACCTCAGAGAAATGTGCTATGGCATAGAAATTTTGCATGGTTGTAGCCCTCTCTTCTGGGGTATGAGAAAACATATACACTCTCCCACACATTGCAACAGTTGCATTGAGAAGCTCATGGAGTATTATTGAGGTAGAGGCCTGTGAAACCTCCACTTTGTCCCCTGTGGGTTGCTGAAAAGTCCTTGTAGGTACTATGCATAATCATAATCATGCCTTAGTCTCAGCTGAGATGTGTCCTCCATGATTCCCATGGTGCCTCAGGTAAGGATGTCAGATGTTCACTATGTGTTCTATAGTATTCTTGCCCACCCCGTGACTCTATTATTTCTATTTCTATTTCATGTAGTGCATTATAGGTCAAGTGTGGACTAAACACCCTATGTCTTCTAGGCGGATGTTTGATGGCAGAAGCAGCACATAGTATCTGACCCTATTGTACATATAGATTTACAATGACTGTGCAACCCCCAACAGTTTTCAAAGATTCTTTGTGACTGTATTCCATAATGTCTTGGAATTCAGAGCTAACGTGTGTGTTGCTCTCATTTTATATATCTCTGAATTACTCTGTCATGATTATTTGCTTCATTAGCATATAATATTTATTTGCTTATTATTATTTTCAACTCCTAATCTTTGTTTTGGTGCCAGTTCAGATGTGTACTGCTGTTTGCTAAATTGCAAACAGCTCGCTCATTGCTACATGTGACTCAGACTTAGCTGAACATGTAGCCATTCATGAATCTTGGTCAGTATCTTAAAAATGGCATTCATTGGCCATTACATCTATGGGAATCTATAACACTAGGCTTAAATGAAATATTATGCATCAGACCAGAATTAAGGTAATACTTTTTATTTCACTCACATACATATATATATATGGTTCTACCTGACATAATTCGACAGTCCATAAACACCGAAACCACACACACAAAACAACGAAACCCATACCGTCACTACTCGCACTTACCTACCCCGCCTCCTAAACCTAACTCACGTGGTCGGTCTTTGCATTGTCGATGTTCTCTGCACCCCATGATTCGGCCGTCTTCTTCTCGCGCCTTCTTCTGTCTGATCTCGATGTCGTCGGTTCAGCTGTCAAAAGCATCAGTCAGATATATATATATATATATATATATATATATATATATATATATATATATATATATATATTGTTTCATTTTTTGAACTTTCAACTCATATTTGAATTGATTTTCAAATAAGAAAATGTATTTGCCTAACTGCTGTATTAAGGTAAATGATCGGCATAGTTTAATTATGTAAGAAGTCATGTAAATCTGTGTGTATGTTTGTGTGTGTGTGTGTGTGTGTGTGTGTGTGTGTGTGTGTGTGTGTGTGTGTGTGTGTGTGTGTGTGTGTGTATATATATATATATATAGATAGATAGATAGATAGATAAATAAGTTTTATAACAGGTCTGAAATTATTCTATATTCCATATCAATCAGAAATTTTCAGTACCATATATTGGAGTGTCATAGACTTTTGAGATCTTGAATTCTGACTTAGATTAAAAGGCACTGTATTGTGAAAGTTTCTGAGCTAATTAAATCTTATGGGGTATGAGCAGTGAGATTGAAATAAAATAATTTACTTCTAATCTGGAGGGTTCTTTTTAACTTGGACAGTTTTCAAAATGTGGGGCCAACAAATTCATTATGCCTGTCATATGATACTGTTATATGAACAGAGGCTGCAGTGACTGTGAAATTCAATGACAGCCAAATGATCCTTTCTTGAAAATGGTGTCGAAGTTGATGTAAGGTTCCAAAATCTCTGTGTACATTCACCTCCATAAGGAAAGAGTAAATCACCTCTGTGCAGTATACAGAATGCAGTAGATGTACAGAATGTAAGCTGAATCTCTGTGCCAAGTCAAAACAGCTAGAAGATTGTGTTTTAAGCATGTGGCACACTGTAACCCTCATTTTTTCTCTTTGAACATATAGATGTAGAGAGTACTGAAAGAAAAATAGTTTATGTGGTAGTATTTATGTTTGATGAAAGCATGCACTTTACTAGAATTTTAAATTTAAAAGCAAGCATATTTAGCAAGGTTTTACTTCATTAGTATTAGTATTCTGTATAGAAAGAGGAAAGAAACTTGATTATTGTAAAAAAATCACATATAAAGAACACTAGTAACAAGGCTTAATAAGGCATATTTACACATTGGAGGAAAGTAAAAGTGCTCAACTCCATGAGCTGTAGCTATAGTTCTGTCTATCTCCAGCCCAATGGTATTGTGATGTGTTATGTTTGAAATATTTTATGTACATTATATCGACTTTTAGCATGAGTCCAATGAGTATGCATTTTTGATTGTTTCAGCCACATGACATGGTGAGTAATTTCTATAATTCTTGCTGGAAACTCATTCCCACTGGTAATACAGATCCATGCATACCAGTGCTAAATAAGTTCTATAGGTTAATAAAACTAACAAAAAAAAAACAGCTGAGCTGCTTTTGAACTTTGTAAATGACAATCAGATCAGGCTCAGCTTTCATAGGGCTAGGCTTCTTGAATAATAACTGTTCCCTGATTCACATCAGCAGTCATTCTTGGCAATAATATGAACAGAGATCCATTGCTTGAGGTCTTAGAGTGGCCCACATACTCAAGCTTTGCACCTGAAGAACATAGCAGCAGGCTTGTTTATGTAGGCATTGAAGTTATGCAGCAAATTTAAGGAAACAGCAAGCACACAATGATGATTTTTTTATCTCCTAACACACAGTTCAGAGAACACATTTATGTCACCATTCCTCATGTCACACTACCATTGCAGCTGGACTGAGTTGCCTTTAGAAGTTCCCTTAATAAAGATGAAATATTCATCATATCTCTGTTACCTATCATATGTCAGGTGAGGCCAATATTACACTTTTCACCTTTCAAATAACCAACAATTATCTAAGCGACTTGGAAAAAAAAACAGAAGCAGTCAGAGAGTCCAGAACCTGTGTAAGTGACTAATTTTCTGTAGTGTCTAGCCAGCAGTCCTGCTTCACAGGATGTGAATGAGGTACACTGTACAGAGAATTACCGCCAATACCATTAATCACAGGAAATAATTTTGCAAGAATCAGTCTGTAATGTAATATATCACACTTTGATATCTGTTTCTCTCTCTTTATGTATATCACGAGTACAGGCAACTGAGTAAATGTCAGAGAAATCCTACTAGGACAGCTGAACTTTATTTGGGGTCAATTAGAGTCTCTTTAATTAATGGCAGGTATGTACCCAAGAAAACTGAATGTTGTAATTAAATCAAAAGGTGCTTCAATAAAGTATTAGTTTAAGGGTGTGCACACACACCAAAGTATTAGTTTAAGGGTGTGCACACTTATGCAGAGTATTGTACGTTTTTTATTTTTTATATTTTTTCCCCTAACGGATTTGTTCGTTTTTCAATTAGATTGTAAAGGTTATAGGTCACATTAAAGGTGGGAAAAGTCTTGACATGATTTATCGTGGTCTCATTTTTTCTATATCACAAAAACCTGGCATTTTAAAAGGGGTGTGTAAACTTTTTATATCCACTGTACATATGTATTTATTTATGTACAGTTAGGCTGAACTTAGTCTTTTTAAACTAAAAATCGACCTCTGTTTTGGTGAAACACTTTAGTGTACAAAACTGACGGCTGGCAGTTTTGTGAGGCTGAACTATTCCTGGGGTTGCAGATATGCCCTTTCCTCAGTGATTGTGCAATCTTGGGGATGGAACAAAGAATTAGCTGGGGGGAGGGAGTGCTGCCCTCCTGCAAAACATTCTTTTAAAGTTTGAATATTGTAAAGAATAGCCTCAGAGCATGCACATAAGCATGTTGATGTTTGTTGACGTTAGTATGTCAATTTTAGTGATATATATATATATATATATATATATATATATATATATATATATATATATATATATATATACACATACATATATAGTTTCACTTTACAATCCTGAAATACTGAAATATCGAAATTCAGTATCCCGAGACTGTAAAACCGAAAACTGTAAAACCTGAAACTCCAAAAGCGCGAAATTCAAATTCGTGACTACCCACATAAACACTACACACACAAACAAGCACACAGACATCTTACCTACCTACTCCAACCCACACCTCAAAACTCCAAACACACTCATACACACTAAAATCCCTACCCAAACCCCTAGTAAAACATCACTTACCTGAATCTTAAGCTATATCCACACCGCAGATTTGACATTGTCATTGTCATTCGTCATTTCCACACTCAGTATTCTGCACTTTCGCACAAATTTAGTTTCGACTTCGGTCTCAAGCTGCTGATGTTCGATATTTCAGTAACTTGAGATTTTGAAGTGTAACCGTATATATATATATATATATATATATATATATATATATATATATATATATATATATATAAAATCTTCAGATTATTTAACAACTGAAAACCTCCTTTAAAAACTGAATGCAAGATGTTCTGTCCCCAATAGCTGTTGTCAAATCCATAGGCTAAAATAATGCCAAGACGTGTATAATCATATCCTTTGGCAAGACTCCCCTTATAACTATTCCCTATAGAAATATTAATCTCCATTGCAAAACAAACAGAATATATTTGAGTGATGGGTATCTATTACAGAGAATACTGCTTCTATGAAATATCTTTCACTCTACATAATGCAAAGTATTTTCTTACTAGTCGAGTGTAATTTGGATGAATGGATGGTTGGACAACCTGAAAGTGACCCCTAGTTTTGTGCACCTGTCCCTCTTTGGTGCAAAAAACATGCAAATATCCCAATGCATTCTTGTTCAACCCGTCACGGGGTTATTTATATACAAAATAGAAGGGCTAAAAACAACCATGGGAATGTAAGGCTAGGCTTCTTAAGATCTTCACAAATCAATAGCCTAGTAAGTAGCTATGAACTTATGATATTTTGATCAGTTAAGATCACTTTTTTCTTCAAACCTAATCTATGTATTCTTTTTCTGGGATCATGTCATTCTATAAACGAGAGTTTTGTTGACTGATAATCTGCTTTAGCAAGTAAATCAAATGAGAGTACAATACTTTAACTGACATTTTTCTTCTATTTTTTTTTTTTTTTGTTAAAAAATCAGTCATTCAATTTATCCTTTATTGGTTCGTCAAGTTGGTGTACATGGGTTCTGTGTTAGTAATACAGATCACGTAGTGCTTTTACTTCTTTGAATTATGGATGCAGTTTTAGCTCTCTTTCAAAAAGATTACAGCACCTTCTTCTACCTTAGTTTCAGACATGCTGCTTTATTTTTGCAAGTGTTTATTTTTACCTGAACCACATTTGACATAAGGCTCTCCTTTTTTTTAATCCAGATATTTAATCACATTCTTCCAAAATAAACTCAAATTCTGGAAGTTAATCTATTCCTGTCTCACCCTTTTATTCCATCTAGAGGTCAGAGCCTAAGTAGCAGGCTCTGGTCTTACTATCATACTATAGATTGACTTAATTCTTGACTCCTCCAGTTCATTTCTGTGCAATATCTTATTGCAGCTTCTATTTATGTATATGAGCACAAGTATTCTGACCATCAAGGTATTGGGGATCTGAACGTGAGGTCTCCAGCAGACTGCATTAACCTCAAGGTTTCATCCAAACTTAGTCCTACAATGGCAAAGTTCCCAAAACTGACAAAGGAGGCTTTGAACCTCCTTATCTAAGTGATCAACTATTAAATAATACTGTTACACTATCACCACAGATAAAGACCATGCTCAGGAATATGTGGACTGAACACAAATACAGTTCTCTTCAATCTGTGGCAGGGCATTTTTAAGGTGGGTCAGAAGGCTTAAAATAACCTGATCTTAGGAAGCCCTGACTGAGTACTAATAGCACACAGCATTGCACAAAATAGTGACATGAGTGGCAGTATGCAGGGACAGGTAGATGCAGAGACACTTATAGTGAGACTGCACTACAAGCAAAATAGGGTGGCAAGAATGGTATGCAAATTATTGCATAATGGTATGGCCATTGCATAAGTAATGATGAAATGAAGCATGATGGGGGACTCAGAACCATACGATTAGTACTATGAGCTACAAGGCTCAGCTGTTCTGAGTGTTAGGATATCCCATTATTCAGGAACAGTCCTCACACTAAGATGTTAGGAGCAGTGCCAGTATGAGGGGATCATCATTCGGAAGTGGCTGCCTTTGGAGCCAGGGGTCCATAATGTTACATATCAGTACCCTTGGTGTCATATTTGGGCAACAGAAGACCTCCACCATGAGCAGGCCCTTGTTATCCACTTCTCTTTGCACAAAGACACCATATGGATCACATGATTTGTATGTTAAGTACTTAACAAGTTTCTTCGGCAGAATCATTTTCTTCTCCCAAAGTCCTGTTTCATTTTGGACAAAAGCACTCAAAGTATTAAGGAAGTCCTTTGATTAATATAATTGTTTGTCTGGATTTAATAATTATGGATTTTATCAACTTCCAGTGGTCTGCTGCTTTGTTTATATATATATATATATATATATATATATATATATATATATATATATATATATATATATATGATACCAGTCACCATATATGGAATGTGTATGTCACTGTCACTTGTATCTGTTGCCTTTACAGTTCCTTATAGGAATAATGAATGACATAATAATATAATAATAATATAATAATAATAATAATATAATATAATAATAATAGAATAATGAATGAATGAATGAATGAACATGTTATGAAATAATGCAGTTATAGGAACTTCACAGAATGCTCTGTGTTCAACAGATTGTTGATACTTTGGGATTTTTAATTTCTTTTCAATATTTTGGAGGGTGCGAAAAATTGAGCATTCTGCATAAATATTATATTGCTCAGCAGTTACATGGGTTACATCTCTTGTGGATTCTGTTATTTGAAAATAATCAGTTCATGTGCATTCTGTCACTGCGATACTTATCTTCAAACTTTAGACTGTAGCCTTCCTTCATAGAACATTCAGCTAAGTTGACTTACCAGCTGTGTATGTGCATATTTTTTTAGATACAATCATGATATACAATACCTCAGTATCTGAAAGAGAAGTTTATTATTATGACATAAGAGGACAGTTTTGAAATATTGCACTTATAAACTTGATAGAATAACAGGTTTGTCCTTGGCATGCATTTTTTGAAGGATATGATGTCTGAAACGCAAATGTCTGTCATTATTTAGTGACTTTAGTGATTTGACAGAAAACCACAATTTGTTTGAGGAACAGACCAACATATGAGACAAAAATGTTTACATTGTGCAAAATTCTGGAGAGTTGAGAGGTATGAGCCTAAGGTCTGAGGTCAGTACCATAGCTAATATTCCAAATGCATTTGTAACTCCTGCAACAAATAATCTTTGTGATGAAAGTCAAATGGTATGTAAAACATCAAATTAGCAGAATATGACTTATATGTAGTATTTATATTTGGTGAGAAAACTGATAGAATACATGTGCTTGTAAGTTTTTCCCTTATCATGATTTCTATTTTCATGTTTCTGTCTTACAAATAGTTACTTTTAATTTTATTATTCCAAGCCCACTGAAATGTCAATTCGTTACCAAATATTAATCATCATTTCTTTAGGCCTTTCAAATAAAACTAAATTACTATAACCATACCTCTCAAGTGTCCCTGATTTTGTAGAATGTCCCTGATTTTACATCATATCTTGCTTTTTCCTTTGTTAAAGTTCTTATTTTCTGATAAATCACTGAGGATCATATTCTTAATAATGTCAGACATTAGAGTTTCATATTTCTTGCTATTTAGAAAATGCATGTTGATGTTAAATGTGTTGTTGTAATAAGTTTTTAATAGAAGTAGACTAATATTTAAAAACGGTCTCTGAGTCTGGGCTTCCCTGTCTTATTTTTGGCCTTGTCCAGAATTCTCATGCAAAGAAACTGAAAGGTATGGGCAAGAATGTGACTGTAGAACAAACAAAGTATTTTTTTGAATATCCAACAAATTATTTTTTTTCTTTTGAATGTGCAACAAATGAATTATTTCTTCAGACCTGTGGTTCCTCGTTTTTTTCTTCATATATATATATATATATATATATATATATTTGCTTTGTTGTGCATAGGATTATCTTAATGTAAAAATGCCAACCACAAATTAAATGTAGAATCTGAGGCTGTGAGGGATATTCAGAAAAAAGAACAATTATAAAAGATAACATACTAAAGATAATATCAAAACATTTCAGTGTTACCTTCTCATTGCTGAGAATGAGGGAGTCACCCAAATGTTATTCAGTAAAATTTGACTTATCATACATGTGCTTAATAATAGCAGCATATAAGGGACATTTCCCATTATGCACCAATGTACCAGGCAGCCCTTTTGAAAGAAAAGTTAAAAGGTAATAACGCAGCAAACTTGAATCTTTATAGCTTGCAAAGTTTATTATTGTCAAAAGAACCACTGTGAGAAGGCTTCTTAAATGTCAAGCCACATCACTGAATTTTTGAAGCTCAACACAGTTCCTGTTGAAATGTTTTCAGAATATCTTATGACGATACAGATTTAAGAATGAAGATCAGTGCACGTAATGCATGATACACGTATTCAAATTAAAGCATCATTACTTATGAGCTTATTTCAAACAGTTTGAAATGTTGCCTCTTCACTAAGTCACCTTGGCAAAGGGAGCCATAGGTGGGATATGGTGAGTACTGCACCTTTTCCACCTTACTTTTCAGATGTGCCACATTATTATCAGAGGTTTATTTTTGCCTGGATAATATTTCACACAAAACTCAGTCTTATATGATTTATACATTTTTAAGGGTTAACCTAGTCCTGACTCACTCTTTTATTCCAACTAGAGGCTTGACACTGGATGTAGGCTCCCAACGTGCTGTGATACTATAGATTGTTATCTCTGACTCCCCAAGTTCCTCTCCATGCAGTGCCTTAAAGCAGGAATTACTTATGCATGTGACACAAGTATGTTGAACATCAAGGTGCTGGGAATGTGAACTTGAAGACTCTAGCATACAGCACTGACCTGAGGGTTTTACTCAAAGAAGAGTCTGTAGTTGCATAGCTCCCAAACTAGAATAACAGACTTCTAGCATTGAAATCTCATTTAGTGCTAGCTGACCATTTTGGTCAAGGATTGTTAAATAATGCTGAGGTACTAGTACCACAGAAGAAAAGCATTCCCTTTAATAAATATAATGGCCACGATACAGTTCATTTTAATCGGTGACAAAAAGATTTGTACATTGAGTCATAAGGTTTAATATAGCTTGATCTTAATAAACGTAGCAGGCTTGAGGTTGGGAGATTCAGAAATATATATAATTACCATGATGAGCCACTGAGATTAGCTATCCCAAATTCTACAATACTCTGATGTACTGGAACATCACTTGTATTATGTTGCTGGGAGTAATGTCAGCATTAGCAGAACAACATCTGTTAGTGACTGCCTACAGAGAGATCATCTGCAATGTTGTGAGTCACCACCTTCCATGTCGTGGATGGATCAGTCAGCAGCTAACATGCCATCACCTCCACAATAGGTCGATGTCAATCACTACCATGTGGACAGAGCCACTATGCAAGAGTTAATAGATATAGCTCAGGAAATTAATGGTATGTGTGAAATGCATATTGCAGTGGATACAAAGGTTTGGCCACTATTAATCGTTGTTGCTATGGAGACTTTTCAGTGTCTGACAGTGGATACATTAGGAGTTTCTCAAGCATTGCTGTTTCAAATCCTATGCCAGTAACTTGACATGATGCTACAATATTTGTAGGAGTATATATGGTTTCCATGGACAGCAGAAATAAGATCCACCACTACATGAGCATTTCATGCCATAGTCTATTTCCTTGAGGTTCTGGGGACCATTGACTCTGCCAGCATTGTCCTGAAGGCCCTGTCACATCCATATTATGTTCAGTGTATCTTCTATTAGGGTTTCCACTTCATCAGCTGCCAAATTTTGGCAATGCATAGGACATTATATACAATGGGGCTATGTGTCATTGGCAGTGTATAGGACATTATATACAATGGGACTATGTGTCGTTGGCAGTGCATAGGACATTAAATACAATGGGGCTATGTGTCACTGGCATTGCATAGGACATTAAATACAATGGGGCTAAGTGTTATTCAGTTTGTTGCATTGATAACCATATCTGGTATATGTGCAGACAATAATAGTATTTGAAGTGGGGTGACTTGACCCAGAGTCATCTAGTTGGTAATTGCACCTTTTGCTAGCCACAGATTCCTAGATTAGTTGTCTACAAGGATGTAGTTGGTAAGCCACTTGTACTGGTGTCCACAGTTATAAAGTGCACTTGATGCAAGATATGCCTTGGACCTGTGAATGATGACTTCCACCCATAGACAACAGGCCATGGTATACAACACTGTACTGATACAGACATTGAACATTACCAAATGTGTATTCAGAGTGGTATAGGCTTGTTTCTGCTGTTTATATAAATTATGAGTTGTACTGTAGCATGCACCAAAGACCTGATGTAAGATGTTTTTGTCAGGGCCAAATACCTGTTGCACATTGTTACTTGTTAGTGCCATGCTGTGCAATATGGTGATATGTCAGCAGTTAAAAACATACTACTGACTAACAGTCTCTTGGTATCAGTAGGTGAAGAACTGTGTGAGGAGCTGTCAGAGGACCCAGCTGCAGTGGTATCCAATGTGACATTGAAGCAGGCACACTATGTAGTAGCCTTGGCAACTGTAAGTATGATATGCAGAACACACCAAATAAACTTGATACACACTTAGCAAGCCTAAGGTATGCAGTATAGTGCACTTGATCCACTTTTGTCCACTATTCATTAAACAATACCTTACCCATAGAGGTTGGAGAGGTTGGCAGGGCACAGTCATTATCATCTGTACAGCTGGGCTTGGACACAGTGACAGGAGACAATAAAGCTATCAGAGGTACAGGGGTTATGGTAGGTCAAGGTGGTAGACATGCATGCATCTAGGAGGTTAGGGGCAGTCAGGGATCACATCTAACAGTTTCCATATGAAGTTACAAAGCTGTGAGCACTAGCTCAGTGTATTGTGCTGCCCTGTAGTGTTGGGAATGAATGCACTCTGTTTGATTTATGGTGTAGTTCTTCAGGAGTGAGACTGGGATCCTGCTATGTCTCCTCCCCTTGGATAGGAAAACCTGAGATGTTCAGAATTCATTATCATAAGAATGACCACAGTGAGACATTGCACTGCATAAACCAGTAAGGAATAGGGACTTTGTGGAGCCATGGGACCCACACTGTGTGGCCTGGTGGAGTGTACACATGGTGGAGTCAGAACTGCATCATCCATGATCACAGAGCATATCATACCTAGATGTGGCAGTGGCTCTGGACAAAGGTGGCAGTAATGTAGTCACTGGAACAGTGTGAGCCAACTCTGTCATGGCATGACTTGTGACCATACATCTGTATCATCACATGTCAATCATGGGCATTTGATAGTATCCTGTAGTAGGTACCACTGGATGCCATGTAGTCCACCACTGCATCAGTAATGAGGGTGTCTACCCCAGGTCCTGGTAGGCCATATCATTGTACATGCAGTACAGGATGTTCTACAGTAACAGCATTGGTTGCACTTCATAACACAGGTTGTGCAACATGCTCAAAATTTCAGACAAGGTGTGTTTATTGACTGGCTGTGCTTGGATTAATGATCTGCACATCTGCTGACTGATGCCAAGGGTGATACCGAGGATCAAGAATGCCCTAGAGTCATGGTAACAATGTCCATCTACACCCCTCCCCTCAGTGGTACATGTATGCATCTTGGGAACAGTGGGTCTCATGGAAACTGTCTGTGATGGTAACTACTGTGTAGTCTGGGTGAGTGTCACATGGACAGCACTTCCCATCTAAACATAGGGTATTCTGCAGATTCAGTTTAGCCCTCAACCATCTTATGTGTGGGCACCCTCAGATGTTAGTGTGCTGACAGTGCCACTGTGCTATTGGGCTATGCCATGTGCATGGTACAACATTCATTATCAGCAGCAGCCGCATGTGATCTACTGATATCAGGCTTGTACCTTAGCTGATGTGCAGGACCCCACAACAGTGGAACCTATGTGAGCTAACAGATAATACAGCTGTGGTGTATATGTCACTTCCACAAACCCGTATCACACATACTGGTGCATGCAATTATCTGAATAGCATATGGCTGCTTATACACCTTACTGTGCAGGTTGTTACAGAACCAGTCCTGAAGTACTTGTAGAACAGATAAACATAATATTCTGCTGCAAAACCCATTTCCATTACTGGGACACTGTCCAGTAGTAATGGAACAAATTGCTATCCTTGTGCATTTCTTACAGACACTCAAGTAGTTGTCACTAGCCCTACTCCAATGTCCAGACCCCCACCAGGTAGGAATGTTCTTTCATCTGTCCTTGATAAGGGTTACTTATCATCCTTATCGTCCATATGAAGGGTGTCAGACTAACTTCATCTTTTTCTCTGCCTTGCAAACTGATAGATTCTTTATGCCTTCTACCAAGTCACTTTCTAGAAACTGGTAGAGTGTCTCTAATGCCTTGTTCTTTGTTATTGCAACTCCTCCCTTAGACTCTTCGTTAGACAAACAGTATTCCTTCCTAGCCTGGTCTGTCTTTTCTATCTCTCACTTTTTCCTGCATGCCTTCTTTCTTTTGATGACTTCTTAGACTTCTTCTTTCTACCACCAGCTTTCTGTATGCACTTGTTTCTATATCAGCCTTGGCCACATATCTTTTCTGTAGTGCTCACAGTTGCTGTTTTGAGGCACTGCCACTCTTTTTCCATTCCACTAATTTTCGCTTCTTCCTGAGGTGATAGAGCCCTGAGTAATTCCTTGAACTCTTATACTTTCTCTCCAGTCAACTTTCAGGTCTTCAGCCTAGAACCTTCTTTGACCACTGCTTGCAGCTGATTTTGACGACCAGTGGTTTATGATGTGGGTTGACTGTTTCACTGGGGATGACTTTGCAATTGCTGATTCTACTCCAGTGCCCTTTCCTTAGTTATATGCTGGCCAACTTGTGTTTAGCTAGATAGCACATGCATATAAGTTACTGAGCATGTGCAAGATCAGTGCCATTTTGTATAGTCAGTCAGAGTGAATGCAGACATGTATAGAGATGCACATGCGAGTGTGTTTGAAGTATGAAGCTCAAATTATATGTTCCAATTACAGCTCCTGATGTGTTTATGCACAATAAATGACTTGAATGAATACCCAGCCTCAGTGTCTCATTTGATACACAAAATATGTGACATGGAGTCAGAATGGGAGCTGAAGTTGAAGCAGCTTACAAACCATGAGACAGCAGTTAGAAGTGGAGAAATATACAGGAGCCAACTTGCAAACAGGTCAGTGGTTATTCAAAGGTATGTAAACTTATTTAAATGATTTTTCAGTCACAGAATAAGTGACAAAGCATTCAAAACATTTGAAATAATTACTGAGATAAATGAAATGTCCAAAATAGTAACATACTGATAAAAGTAATAAAAATAATTACAGAAGTGTTGAAAATAATTTTTGAAGTGCTTGAAATATACAGAAAGGCTAAAATGACAAAATTTTTTTGCAATGTACTATTTTCTCACATTAACTGAAACTTTTCAAAGTATCTGAAGTTTCTGGAATGTTCTCAGTGTTGAATTAAAGCCTTTTCAGAGAGATTGTTATGCAGTTGGGCATAATTACAAGTACCTGATCTATGCTTATATTTAAACAAATTTTGTTGTTATGGCAGAAGGATTTTGCTGACCTGGGTTGCTGGTGTTTGATAATAATATTGCTGGGAACTGGTGAGTATTTGAGCAAGAATATGATATCTTCATACAGGCTGCAGGTTTTGATAAAGACACACTTACAAAGGCACTCATACTTCTTAATTTAGCTGGCTCAGATGACATTGAGTGGGAACATTCATTTGTGTATGCACCTGCCATGTATGCAGGGGAGGGGGAGAACCACCATATTGTGATATAGGCTGAAATGCTGGAAGACCCTGAGTGCTTAAAACATGAATTAAAAAAATGTGTAACCTGAAACAAATATTACAATGGAAAGGCACATGTTTTACACAAGAAATCAAAAGCCTGGTGAAACTATAGCAGCGTATATTACTGACTTAAGAAATAAAGCAAAAACATGCAAGTTTGGTGATTTGAGAAATGAGTTGATAAAAGACAAGCTTGTGTGTGGTGTTAATGATGCAGTAAGAAAGATTTTGCTTCAGGATAGTGATTTAACATTGAGCAAAGCCATTGACATTTGTCAAATACATGAGCTTAGAGAAAAGCATATGAATATGTTGACAAATGAGAAAAGCATGCATGCAGTATCTGCCAGTGTGAATGTTGATAGTGTACATCATAAAGCTAAGATAAAAAAGAAATATAAACCAAAGGGTGTGGCAGCAAACAATCTCACTGTTGTCATAATTGTGGGGGCAGTCATGAACCTAAATGAGCGATGTGCTTGGCTTTTGGTCAGCAGTGTCACAAATGTAAAAAGTGGAATAATTTCAAAAGGCTTTGCAAGTCTAAAGTGGCACATACTTTTATTAAACGAGAACATCTGAAGAAGCAAGCATATCAGATGGAGAGCCATGATCAAATTTTCTATGTTGATGGTGTCTCTGTGATCGATGAAGCAGTTAACACAGTCGATTATCAGTTGGCATCAAACAGTGAAATATTTTGTACTGTGCAAATTAATGGGGATCTTGTAGAGCTTAAATAGACACTGGACCCCAGTGCAATGTTATATCAGCACAAATGTTTGCTAAAGTAAAAGCTGATGAGAAACCTGATACAGCAAAGTGTGCAAAACTAGTTGCTTATGGTGGTGAAGAAATTCAAACTGATGAAGCAGCAGTTCTTACATGCCATTCTACTGGAAACAGCTATGACTTGCAGTTTTACATAGTCAAAAGGCACACACAGTCACTGTTAGGCCTCAAAGACAGTTTGAGAATGGGACTGATTTCATTTAATAAAGCGGTCCACTATATAAGTCTGAACAACAACAATAGTTTTACACAGAATATTTTTAGTGAACATGCTGATATTTTCAAAGATGAGCTTGGCAAACTTCCAGTCACATATTCCATGATGTTAAGCCATGAATAAGACCAGTTATGAGACCAGCTAGGAAAGTTCCTGTAGCAATGCAGAGCAAAGTAAAAGCAGAACTTGACAAAATGGTGAATTTGGGTGTGTTTACTCCAGTAAAAGAACTGACTGAATGGGTATCCTTGATGGTCGTAGCTCATAAGAAAAGCTCAGATGATATTCAAATATGTATTGACCCGAGAGATTTAAACAAAGTGCTTAAATGTCCTCATCATCTGAAAAGCACAGTAGAAGAAGTAGCAGCTCTTATTCCAAATTCCACTGTTTTTTCACTCTTAGATGCAAAAAGTTCCTTTTGGCAAATTTTGCCGGATCACAAATCTTCTTCGTTTTTTTTTTTTTCCTCAGTAAACATCTTTATTAAATTATCATGTATGACATAGACAATCTTACATTTATATCAATGAAAAACAAATAACATTGACACCATTTTACTTACAAACTTTATACATCACAGACACCGTTGAAACAACTGTAGTCGCAAACATTATACATAATTTATAATCTATCCAATCACTGTCAGTTAAGCAATATATGGCTCATTCAAATCTTGCCTCTTTTACCTCATTAATTGTGGTAGCTGCCAAAAAAGCAATTACTACAAAATGGAAATCAAAGTCTAGACCAACTTTACCAGATGTAGTGAATATAGTAACAGAGATAAAACAAATGGAGTTGGGATATTTAGGAAAGGGACAGAGCAAACTACACAAATCTTCATTGTTAACCACTTTTAGTACACCATTTGGCAGATTCAGATTTTTGAGAATGCCATTCTGCCAGTGAAGTATTTCAATGTGCAATGGAACAAATCTTTTCTGGTTATCCATGTGCTATTATAGTAGACAACATTATTGTAGGGATCAATGGTGAAGACGAACATGATAGAAACCTCAAGAAAGTTCTAGACCATGCAAGTGAAGTAAATCTTAAACTGAATCTTAAGAAATGCAAATGTAAACTGAAAGAGGTTACTTATGCGGGTCATTTGTTTACCAGTTCTGGCTTACAACCAGATCCATCTAAGCAAGCATTAATTCTTGATATGTTAGTTCCAGAAAATGTCACATCTTTGCAACATTTTCTTGGCATGCTCAATTACTTTAGGAAAATTAATCCCAGACCTGAGTGAGCTTTCAGAACCATTACATGAATTGGCATGCAAAAATGTAAATTGGTCCTGGTTGGAATGGCATCAAAATGCATTTGACGTTCTGAAACAGAAAATTGCCAGTCCACCCACACTGAGATATCATGATGTTCACAAACCTGTAACTCTTTTGTGTGATACTTCAAAGTATGGTCTTGGTGCAGCATGTCTTCAAGAAGGCATACCAGTAGCCTATGCCTCCAGAACTTTAGCCCAAACTGAAATGCAGTATGCACAAATTAAAAAAGAGCTTTTGACAGTACTGTTTGCATGTTCAAAGTTCAATGATTATATTTATATTTATGGCAAACCTATCCAAACAGAGACTGATCATTAACCTCAAGTGACAATCCTGAAAAAGCCAATACATACAGCCCCAGCACACTTTGTGAAGCATGATGTTAAAATTGCAAAATTACAATTTCAGTAATGTCTATACAAAAAGCAAATTTCTATATCTTGCTGATGCTTTATCAAGAGCATCCAGATAAACAGAACAGCATGACAATGAGAAAGAAGACTTTGAAGTCATGGGACTCATGGAAGCTGAAAATTTTTCCTCATCACGTTTGGATGAACTCAGAAATCATACAGCTTCAGACCCAATTGATGGCCAGCATGACAAACCACTTTACATATAGAAATATTTTCTTTATAGAGAAGAGCTTCAGATGGAAGATGGAATCATCAGGAAATGTCCTAAAGTGGTACTTCCTTCAGCATTACAACAGAAATATATAAAAATTTTGCATTGTGGTCACTCGGGTGCTGATTCAACCAAAAGAAGGGCAAGAGGCATAGTATTTTGGCCTTCTATGTCACATGATATAGAGAAGGAAACTCTAGCATGTTCAATTTCCAACAGCACTAAATCAGACCAACAAAAAGAACCACGGCAGCTAAATAAGATTCCTGAATTGCCACTGTCAACGGTTGCTACTGATATTTTTGAATGGAATGGTCAAGATTACTTAGTGCTAGTATACTCTTATTTGCATTGTTTTGAAATTGACCTTCTTCCTAGCTTAATGTCTAGTACTGTCATTGCAAAATTGTAGAGACATTTTTCTGTCCATGGTAGTCCGCACAAAGTTGTATCTAACAATGGTGCACAGTTTGCAAGTCAGCAGTTCAAGAAATTTGCTGCGTTTTGGGACTATGTCCATGTTACTAGTAATCCTGATTAGCCAGAGTCCAATGGATTAGCTGAGTGTGCAATTGAAAGTGTGAAGTACTTTTTGGAGAAATCCAAGAGAGACGGTACCAATGTTTTTCTTAACCTACTTATTCTCAGAAACATTCCTTGAGTGAATTTACTTGGTTCACTTGCACAGATATTGATGTCCAGACAGACTAGAACAACTCTTCTGATCAGTAAACAATTATTGATACCAAAGGCAAAGAACAACAGAATGGTCAAGACTCACCTTTTAAAAAAATGGCAGTCACAAAAGTTGTACTACGATAGATTCAGCAAACCTCTCAAATTATTAAGACAAGGAGAGATTGTGAAAATGCAAACATCTAAAGGATATCACCAAATGGGAATCATCAAAAACATTTGTAAAGAACTGAGATATTACATCATACAATCTGAAGGAATGGATTTCAGAAGGAATCAAAGACACATACTACCTGTCTCCGAACCAGTGACGTGGCAGATCACGTGTGCCTGAGACTCTATTTCTCAGAGTGACTCTACACTTGTTTGAATTCCAGAGGAGAGTGTACTTTCTTCAAGTAATCCTGATGTAATCCCTGAAGTTCCAATAAAATAATCCCATAGACTGCCCCTATTGCTAAACCCAGTCAAAGTTTTTATGTGATGAGATCGGGTAGAATTTCCAGACCCAATCCATGACTTGGACTTGAATTCATTTGTTGTTAAATGCTGATGCGATATCTAGCTTGTAAAATATCTTGCTCCTATTGCATGTCGAACAAATTAAAGAGGGAGGATGTAGATCATTGTGTGTATTATACCTAGTCAGCCACTGTAGCTAGATAGCACATGATTATAAGTTACTGAGCATGTGCATGATCAGTGCCATTTTGTATAATCAGTCAGAGTGAATGCAGGCATAAATGGAGATGCACATGTAAGTTTGTTGGAAGTAACAAGTCAGTTAGCTTATGAAGTTCGAAGTATATGTTCCAGTTACAGCTCCTGATGTTTTTATTTACAATAAACGACTTGAACAAATACCCAGCCTCAGTGTCTCATTTGATACACGAGAGATGTAACAGTCTCTATGTAGGAATAATGCATTTCATGATGACATATTATGAGATATAACAGTTACTGGGGCTTCACATAATGTTTTGTGTTCGGTGCATTTTTGATACTTTAAGAATTTCTATTTTTTGGTTTGGTAGCTTGCCCATGCATTATACTGCTCAGCAGTTACATGTATTTTCCCCTAATTATAGCTAATAATCGAACACACCCTCTTTTACCCTGAAAAATGCCCAGCAATAATTTCAACAATAAAAATGTACTCCCACTAGAATCAGCACTGTAAAGATGAATACCTTGTATCTTCACAACAATCTTTCACTTACCATGGGGATGATCTAGGTTCCACATTCTTATCCAGAGTGTGAAGTTCCTTACCTTCATCCATTAGACTAAGCTCTGCAAAGTCCATTTTAAATCCCATCTGCTAGATCCCTGTCTCTTGGCTGCTTATCCCTTCCTGGCCAGAAACTCCTTATTCTCATCAACATCTGTTAACATCCTTACTGCTAATAATGCGTGTTATGTAAATCAGCTCCTGCTCTCCCCAGAATGCTTGTATGCCAAAAACCTAATTCTTCTCTATACTCTTGGCAGTAGTCTGTATAGTCTCCATTGCATCAGGTACCTAGTACAACTATTTCCTTTGAACTCCTCCTTGCTTTTTCAGATTTCGTTTTGTACATATTGTAAATAGTATACATATCATATTGAATTATTCCCATAACAACATTTGTTTACCCATCAGCTGCCCTATTATATCAATTTTCTCAGTATAATGTATGAATCAGAAGAGTGACCTTGCACTATGTGTTATCTCAGAATGTTTTTTAGAGCTTTATTCCCTGTGCCTCTGTTGCAAAGGGGTCTCTAAAATCCAATATATAAATCATTTAAGAAGCTGTTTATATGCACTCTGATGGTGCTGTACTTAACTATTAAATGTTAGTCTTTCACTATACAGTACTTGGCTAAACTGACTTATAGGCAATCTCTGCTGTACAATAGCTGTATGCTTGTCAGGCATGTTTACTAATATGTTTCTCTGACCAAAGTGTTTATTAATATGATAAGTGTTTGTTGAATAATATGCATTCTTGCTGACCTACACTGTTGTCCTACCTCTGTGAGAACTGGTCTATGTTAAAAGACTGAAGAGGTGTTTCAGTGAACACGTCTTGGTTGACACGTAATGAGCAAACATATTAAAACACGAATGTTCAAAACAGTGTTTTCTTTCCCTAGGAAAGAAACTGCTAGCACAAACACACACACACACACACACACACACACACACACACACACACACACTCACACACACCAACATGGGGGGGCTGTGCCCCCACACCCCCCTAACTAAATACAGCAACTCAGAGATCGTACTACTATGAGAAAAGGGGGCAAACATATGGGGATGGCCAAACAATTTCTTTCCCAGGGAAAGAAATCACTGTTTTGAGCATTCAAGCTTTAGTGTGTTCGTGCATTATGTGTCGACCAAGAGATGTTTGCTGAAACACCTCTTCAGTCTTTTAATATAGACCCTGTGAGAACTCATATACATGCTGGCTGTAGCAAGCTGTATGGCTGACATTCCAGCAGCCTTATGGGCACCCTACATTATCTACAGCTGCTACTTTGAAGTGTATGTATGTGTGTGCATGTATTTGTGTGTGTTTGTGTGTGTGTGTGTGTGTGTGTGTGTGTGTGTGTGTGTGTGTGTGTGTGTGTGTGTGTGTGTGTGTGTGTGTGTGAGCAGAGCCAGATCATGACAAATGGGGCTATAGTCAGGGTAATGGGCCAGCCCCCCCTCCCCCCGCCATTGCAGTGTCCTATTACTCGACTGTTTCTCCCCATTCACCATAATCCCTGCTCAAACCTGTGCATGGGCATACTATTTTCTTCTTTAATTTTACAATTATCACAGAGGTATGGGTTTCATTTGAAACTTTTATTTCAAATGTTATATCATACACAATTTTGACCATTTGCTAAACAAATCAGTCTCACATTGAAAACACACTTTAGCTTGAGTGCCACTAAAGTTCACTGCCCTTGAAACTCACATTCAATGAAACTGCATCAACATTTACATTCACTGAAAATGCATCTGGTTAGTAGCAGATTAAGTGTACCTTTGGCCCTGGCCTAGTTTTAAATCATGGATGCCCTACACACATTTTTAAGATTATGCATAAATGCATCTGTTCTTTTATTCACCTTCCGGATTGTATTAAATTATATTCTTTGTTTAATAGATTGACATTTATTATAACGTTTTACATTTGCAGTTTTAAACATTTTTTTCCAGTAAGCATTAAACTAAATTTATGAACCAATAATGACAAAACTACCCCTTTCAGTACATTTAAACAATGCAATGCACTCATACTGCTGTCGTTATAATCTACCAATATTAATCAATATTCACAATCTCTGTAGAGTCATTTGAATAATTCCACATTAAAGAGAACTATTATTACTGCAGATGTTGCTGCTGGCAAACAACTTTGCATTCTAATGATTCATCTACAAATGCATTGCCTGCTGTCCTCGAAGAATAAACTGTGTGAGTTGCATTAAAAATGGCGTGCTGGTGATATTGCCATAACATTTTCTGAACAAGGTCATCTACACAATAGTGAATGGCTTGTAAACAACAACAATAAGCTCATAGTTGCTAGGCATGCAGTCCTGGAGACCATTGAGGAGCCTAGCCTGAATAACCAGATAGTGCTTTGGAGCAATTGGAAAGGTTAAGTGATTTGCTCAGTGTAACATAGTAGATAAATGGAGGTGGAAAGATTCAAACCCTGCACCCTTGGCACAGGAAGCAGCTCATTAACAAGTCAGAAGTTTAGTCTTCTGCACTAACAGCCAGAGTAACAGTTTTTAATTAAATGCTGAAATGTTTTACAATCTGATCTTTTAGAGAAAACTATCACAGTAATATGCAACAATGACTACGTAATGATTGTTGAAGATCAGATTTTATTTTATTTATTTATTTTATTTTACATTTAGTGACCAGGAAAGTCCGACTGGACACAAGTCATTTTTTAATGGAGGGAGAAAAGCTTCAGTTATATCAGAGGTTAATAAATCATATAAGACACAGATTATTTATACATATTTAATAACAAAGCATAACAAAATTAAGCAATGGTTATTCAATGAGCTGTGCCTCAGTAGAAATAATCAGAATAATACAATATTATAGAATATTCATAATTATCATCATTTGGAAGTGGGAGAGGAAATTTGGAAAAAGAGTAAAGCTAGACAAGAGAGACTAACAAGAATATGAGAAGTATAAAGAATGACTAAGAGGGAGGAACTTTGACTAGAGGTGAGCCAGAATAAGATGGGGTAGGATTAGCTTGGGGTGTCATAGTGGCAAGCCCAGTTAGTTTGTAGGTGTGTTTTTACAGATTTCTTGAACTGAGATAAGCATGTTGCGGCTGTTATGTTACTGGGCAGAGAGTTCCATTTTGTAGCAATATAGTTAGAATAGAGGGAGGCCCCTGCAGAGTTACTGGACTTAGTGACCTGAAGAAGCAGTTTGTTGTTGGAGGGTAGAACCCTGGTATTAATGTGAGAGTGTATTAGGTTTTGAAATGCAGGGTTTTTTTCAGGGTGGTAGAGTATCTTATAAGTTAGTATGAGCTGGTTGTAGAGAAGGAGATGGGGGAGTTCAAGCCAGTTAGGATGTTTAAGGGCTGAGCAGTGGTGAGTTTTGTAAGGACTGTTGGTGGTGAATTGTGCAATTTTGTTGTAGCAGGTGTCCAGCTTGGATAGGTTTGATTTTCTGAGATTGGTGAGAATGGGAGCAGCATATAGAAGTGTGGAGATGAGCTAGGTTTGTGCTATTTTAGCTCTGGTACTATTTGTGAGGAATACTTTGCTTCTGTATAGTCCCCCCATTTTTTGTGTACTTTATTTATGGTGAGTGAGATGTGAGTATCACATTTCATGTTGCAGTCAATTTCTACACCTAGGAGTTTGGTGTGTGTGACTGGAGAGATGATTGTTTTGTTGTTAGAAAGTATGGGAAATGAGGGTGGAGGAGGAGAAAAGTGATTAGTAGGGGGGGAAATGAGAAGATTGGTTTCTTGGGGTTAAGTATTAATTGGGAGCTGGTAAGCCATTTTCCATGGAGAGGAAGAAGGCTTGTGGTTGGGATTGCAGTTCTTGGAGGGAAGGAGAAGTGCAGATTAGTGTTAAGTCATCTGCATATTGGATGACAAAGGCTTCTAGGTTAGAAGTATGAAGCTTGTGAAGACAGAAAAGAGTAGAGGTCCAAGGATGGAGCCTTGGGGAACTCCTAGAGTGACAGTTACTAGAGGAGAGAGTGCTTGCTTCCATTCAACTGCTTGTTGCCTACCTGATAAGTAGCTTTGGAATCAGGACATGGTAGTGTTACTAAGATTCAGTTCAGAAAGGGCGTTAATCAGCTTTTGGTGGTTGACCATATCAAAAGATCTGTAGAAATCAAGAAAGACAGTGGAGACAAAGTTGCCATTGTTTCTGTGGTTATTAACTATGTGGGTGAATGACATAAGCATAGTTGTGATGCTGTGGTATGGCCTGAAGCCATGTTGAGTGCTTGTGAGAAGATTGTGAGCATTGAGGTAGACCATGAGTTGTAATTGTGCACATCTTTCTAATATTTTTGACAAAGGTGAGAGTATTGCTATGGGGCAATAGTTCATTAACTCTTTAGAGTTAGCCCCTTTGTGGAGAGGTATAATGTATGAAATTTTCCAGATATCAGGAACTAAATTTTCAAATATTGAGCGGGTGTTAAGAATGGACACAGGATAAGCAAGGGCATCAGCAGCTGTTTTCATGAATTCTGCTGGTAGTTTATTTGCAGCTAAGGTGGTGGGTTTTAGTTTTGTCAATAGTTTCTCAATAAAGTCAGTAAAGACAGGTTGGACTATTAAGCCTTTGTTATCATTGTGGTACCTGGGTAGCTGTTTCAGGGGTGGATAGCAAGAGTGAGAATGGATTCGGTGAAGAATTTGTTAAAAACTGTGGCAACATTGAGGGAGTTATTGGGTATGGTTGGAGAGGGAGTTCCTGATTTTCCAGGATGGAGAATAGGTTCATAGGTTCATAAGTAGGTACTAGGCTATCTGCCTGAGGGCATTTATAAGCCTAGCCAGAGTGTGTCGGCTTTCGCTGCCCCATTGATTAATTAACTGATCCTCTGTCAAGCAGAGCCAATGAAGTGATCCCAGGGGTGTATTTTCTGTTATGTTATTAAGAATGTTATTAATAGCTGTCCAGAACTTTTTGGGATTATTCTGGTATTTGGCTTGTATATTAATTTTGTCTAATTTAACATATTTTTTATTTGTTATGGAGTTCAAGATATACCTGCTTGTCTGTATGGGAACTGGTTTGGTGCCATTGGGTCCAGGCCTTGTCTCTGGATTTCAGAAGAGACCTAGTCTCTTTCCTCATTCATGGAGTATGATTGGATATTACTCTGATGGTTCTGGGAAGGGCTTGGAGGTTTAGGATGTCTAAGAACATAGAGTTGAAGTACTGTACAGCTTCATTAAGGCTGACGTTTTTAAGGGGAGACCAGTTACAAGTTTTTAGTGCATTAATAAAGGTAGCTTGATTAAAGTTTTTCTTGTTTCTTATTGTTTGGTAAATTGTGGGCTTTTCTTGATAGGCGTGATGTCTTATTACAAAAGTTGGAGGGTGGTCATTTAGGCTATCAGGGAAGCATCCAGACTGACTGATTAATGTTGGCCTGTTTGTCAGAATCCAGTCAAGTATTGACTGTCTTTTGGTTGTTGTTGTTGTTGTTGTTTTTCTTTTGGCTTTTCCCGGTTAGGGGTCGCCACAGTGGAACTCCGGTCCGCTAATGATTGGCAGTTGATTTTTATGGTGCTGAGGTGTCAGCCCAATGCCTTACCTTCAACAAAGGCATGCCATCACGCATGTCTTTCGAATGCCACTTGACCGTGGGGAGGACATGCAGACTCCACACAGAAGGCGCTCCAGCAAAGAATCGAATGGGAGAACCTCTTGCTGTGAGGCGACAATGCTACCGCTGTAGATTTGTCAATTCTAGTGGAATATTGTATGAGTTAGGAAAAGCCATAGAGGTTGGTGAAGTTGGTGGGGAAGTAAGAATTGCAGGTTAGCCAATTAATGTTGAAGCCCCCCAAGATAATAGTTTCATGTTGGAGGCTCTCAAATGCCCAGTGAAGTAGGGTCTCCAGTATAGCAGTGTTGTTCCCAGGAGGTATATAACAGCTGATTATAATGATACTTTTCTTGGAGTGAAGAATTAACTTAGCTGTTATGATGTCTGTATTGGTTAAATTTGGCATGTCTATATTTAAGTTTTCTAAGTTTAGTTGCTTTTGAAATAGTATAGCTGCACATTCTCGTTTCTTGGATGTATGATCATTTTGTATGATATTATAGCCAGGTGGTAGAATGCCTTTATTGGAGGTGGTGGGTTAAATGTGAAATCAGCACCTAGTCCAGATGATACTGGGTTTGAAATGTATAAACATCTAGAAAGACAGCAGAAAAATTATGTAATATGTGTATTTAGTAAATAGCTAAATGATGGATTAAAATATAAGGAACTGTGTAGTGGAATATTAAAATTTATATGGAAAAAAGGAGAAAAAGAAGATAAAAAACTGGGGATCAATAGTTCTAAATAATATAGACAATAAGATATTGCTAAAAATAATACAAAAGAGATTTGAGAATAAGATGTAATGCATAATGTAGGAAAGTGTAAAAAATGTAAAATAAGAGGATAACAAGAAGTATTAACTGTAGTGAAATTATAGATGATATTAATAGGAACAAAGACGATATAAAACTCATGGTAGGTGATATTAATAAAGCATTGGATTCAATCCAACATTATATATTGTGCAAAATAATGGCTATATATGCATATATGTATATATTTGTGTATGTGTTTATGTGTATGTGCGTGTATGTGTGTGTATATATATATATATATATATATATATATATATATATATATATATATATATATATATATATATAATATTAATAATAAAATCAAGCATTTAGAACCGCTTATAAGAATAATAAAATAAGAGTCCTAATTAATGGATGGTTAATAAAAGAAACAGATATGAATAACGGTATACAACTAGGGTGTCCTATGAATAGTAATTTATTGGTTTTAATCATGAATGCAATAGTTAGAGAGGTAAACCAGAAAATGCAGAATGCAAATTATAAAATTCAAACAGAAGCTAAAATCCTAGTTATGATGTAATATGCAAACATGAGCTTATAAATACTAAAAATACAGAGTAGATGAGAGAAGTTATTAGCTATTTAACTGAAAGTTTAAAAAACAGGTATGACTCTTAATAAGGAAAAGAGTAAAGGAATGGTTGATACAATAAAAACAGCAGGTGTACAAATTTCTATGAAAGAAGTATCTGTTTTAGGGATAAATTTTGATAAAGAAGAAAATAAGAATAGATTGGATATAATAATAAAGCAAATAAAATTGTTGTTGTTGTTTGTCTTTTGGCTTTTCCCGGTTAGGGGTCGCCACAGCGGAACTCCGGTCTGCTAATGATTGGCAGTAGATTTTCACGAACACCAAGGTGCCAGCTCAATGTTCAACCTTCAATGAAGGCACGCCCATTTACGCATGTCTTTTGAACGCCCACCCAAATGCGGAGAGGACATGCAAACTCCACACAGAAGGCACTCCCCGCACTCCAGCCGAGAATCAAATGGGAGAACCTCTTGTTGTGAGGCAACAACACTACCGCTGCACCACCGCGGATGTCTCAAAATTATGGAAAACATACTGATTAGCATATAAAAGTGTATTCAATTAATTGAAGGCTAATAGCAAATATAGTATATTTATCCAGTGTTGTCATGATACCTAGAGGATATGCAAACATTTGCTAGAAACGGTCTTCTCCTTTATATTGGGATTGAGATTAAATTATGTTAAAAGTGGCATATAATATATAAATAAGGAAGAAGGAAGATTAAGCATGATAAATCCAGTAGTTTATGCTGCTTCATTAAATCTATATAAAGTACTGAAATGGTTAAAAAACAAAATGAGAAATTAGTGATACATGTATTTAAGTATAATTATAAGGAATTTGGGGGCAAATATAAGAAACAATAAAAGAGCAAAATAATGTTTTAATGAAGAAATAGAGAATTATCAACAAAAGATAAGAATGTGAAAAATAAAGATTGTTGAAGTGGAAGAAGATAGAAAAGTGTGGTATAATAATATTATGAGAAATATTATTCTATTAATCCATGAGGAAATGTTCCAGAAGTAATGATTAAAGTAATTAAAGAAAGAAACAAATGGTTTAGATATAATGTTGAATGCCACAATTTTTTTGTGGGAAATGGGAATAAAGAAACTACCCACTAAGGCAAATATGCCTTATGAAAAGAAAAGTGAAAGAATATGTTTCTATTACAGAGAAGAAAAAACAACAAAACATATTTTCTTAAAATGCAACAGAATTAAAATGCTGTGAAATAAATGGGTCTACTTCACGTTGTCATAAGCTGACAATATCAAATACGATATTGTCGGAATGACAATGTCGAAAGTTCAGAACATCGTGCAGGTAAACGAACATCTCCGTAAGGGGGAGATTTCCATTTACCTCAATGTAGTGCAGTCTCAGAGTTGGTATATTTAAGTAGGGGGGTGTGGGGGTACAGGGGGGCATGCCACCTGCCTACTCTAGTTAGTTTTTTTTATTGATTTATTTATTTTTTTACATTATTCGATATTTTACTACTTCGATCAATAAAGTTCGACCTTTATTGATTTGATGTAGTAAGATTTCTATAACATGATATAGACGCAAATAAATTCTTCTACTTCTTCTTCTTTCTGCTTTTCCTGGTTAGGGGTCGCCACAGCGGATCACCTTGTCCGCTCATGATTGGCAGTGGAGTTTTATGGTGTTGAGTTGCCAGTCCAGCGCCCAAGCTTCCACAGAAGGCACATAGATGCAAATAAATTCTGTATAGCAAATGTTTTTGAAATTATCAAAAATATTAAGATATAAATATGGTCATTATTAAATTTGGATATTATCAAAGCATAAATAAAACATTGAAAATAGATTTAGATAAGAACGTATTTTGTGTAGTTCAGGTATTATGGAATGAAACAATTAATGAAATCATGTTGAATGGATATTGTCATTAATATTAAAAATAATTGAATTATAATTATGGAAAAAAGACTGTGGGTTGATATAAGAGTATACAAATAGGTTCATAGATTAGATTCATAAAACAATGGCAAGTTTTGATGTGTAAAATATGAACATGATTTAAGATGATTGTATAAATTTATAAATATATATATATATGTGTGTGTGTAAATATGTATATAAAAAAAGGGTCACTACCCTTTTAATAAGTGCCATGTGATTGTTTTACAATTACTGGAGCTACCACCAACTCAAGCAGATGGGACCCAGTTTAACATGTCATCCAAAGGATGACACATTCATTAGTGCAGCACCTCTTATGTTGCACTGCAATGCATAGCTTTCAAGAAATCAGGGACAAATTTCAACGGAATCGGGGACAAATCCAGAAATAATCAGGGACAATCAAGGGCACTATCAAAATATTAGTACTATTAACCTGAGACCTCAACAGAATAAGACAAATGTTAATTGATATACATTTTCTGAAGTAAAAGAAGTCTATAACTTTAATTATTGTTATTATTTATTAAGTGTAATGTGCCACCTTTTCTCCAAAACTTACCAGTTTTAAGAGAGATGAAGAGGGTCAGAAATAAAATTTGAGTCAAAATCAGAGACAGTTAAGAAGTATGCTGCAGTGTCAGCAACCAGTTTACTTGGTGTGGGAATAGAATGTACAGCCTTTTGCACCAAAGGAAAGTGTGTTTGTTACATGTTGGACCACTGACAATGAATTACAAAAACTTTGAAACTCTGTGATTGACATTGGCAGACTGTAATCCTTAGCGATTTACAAAAAAGAGGAAAAAAAAGCTAATGAAGGTCTGGATTAAAGCTTTTGCTGCACAAGACTTAAGGTTCAATGTTTGAGTCTGAGCAAAGTCACTTAACTAGACAGTGTCTTCTAACAGGGGCATTGCACACACACACACACACACACACACACACACACACACACACACACACACACACACACACACACACACACACACACACACACACACACACTTTTTGAGTCTGTGTATAAAAGCCATTTTGCCACTGTCACTGGTTGCATATCCAACCAGCTCATATCCTGAGCTTGTAAAATCTCTGCTTAATCAATTGTCCTGCACTTGTATATTCCGATGCTCATCATCCTGTAGATAATGTGAACGATGTCTGCTGGATGAGGCCTCATCATGACTACATCCATGATCATGATGACATGGTCTACCACAATTGGGTGTGGACACCTCAACCACTGATGGAGCAGTGGAAGTAGTAACACTATGGGAGTGGAATCTGTCATGGTCATGACCATATCAACCATCTGGCAATGTCTTCAGCCACATGGGTGGCAATCCTCACTCAGTAGTTCCATAAAAGGCGCTCTGTGATCTAGTGTCATTCATCCAATCCAAGGAGTGACACACACAGTACATGTAGTCTCATACAGCAGAATGCAGGACATACAGTACTCTCTCTATCTCTTCTAAGCCATGGTGGAGCTTACCTCTGCATCAACAATGGCCCTGCACACACATTGGGTAGCAGATTCCAAAAAAATCAATATCAGAAGCAGGGTGCTACACATGCCTTCTCTGAGTACTTCTACTGACACCCCTGTGTGATACTTTACATTCACAAAGGTGAGAGGAAGATTCTACCAGTTCTGCAACTGGGATAACAATCCCAGATGCTTCCATGTCATGGGTGTGCGTAGGCATAGGAACTGTGTCCAAACTTTGGGGAGGGGATGTGTAAGGAACATCCATATTGTCAAGCACACTCTTTGCAATCCCATACTATGCTTGTTCATCACTGTCATCTTTGTCAGAAGCTAGTAGCCCTCCAACATAAGGTGGTTGGAGCTCCACAGTGCTGGAACCAGCCTCACCTATGATTACACCAATAAAACCAAAAACATAAGAAGTACAAAAAGAAATGAATGATCAGAATATGCCACCTAAACCAGAATAAAAGAACATTAGATGCAAATGTAAATAAACTTTCTAGTACGGTATATTTACAAATCAAATATAAATGAAGACAAATGAACTAAGCCCTGTACCATCTGCAGGTGATCATTGAACCACAGTGTAGAGCTCCCTAGAAACACAACATTGAAACTGATAGAGATATGCTAGGCATTAAACATAAGATGTCCAATTAAACAATAGCATTATAATGCTACACCACACATACACACTTATATACCCCACTCTATTTTTTTCTTTTTATTTATTTCCTCCCCACTATATTTCTTCCTTTCTTTTATTTATTTACTTGTTTTATTTATTTATTATGACATCTGGAACATGATTTCTGCTGCAACAGTAATGACCACCATCATGGGAGCTACACCGGCCACAGAGGGTCAGTGCACCATCTGTCCAGAGGTAGTTGTGGCAGCAGCACTACCTCAGCACACCCACCCAGCACTTCTGGGTCACAACCTGGTAATGTTGCATCCATGACTCCTACATTACTTGTTCCAACTGCGTCAGGTAGCTCTGCCCTATGGGCTTTTGCAGTGGTACCCACCTGGAGTAGTGCCAGTGGAAATAGTAATTATATCTCTCATTAAGAGCCAAAAACAGCTGGTGGAGGAGATAATCATGAGGGGCCTTAGTGCCACCATCAGCCAAACAGAAAAAAATATAAATAGCCAAATTGATTTAAAGTCTGGCACTATAGAGTGTATCTGCAACAGAGACAATAAAGATAGTTCAGAGGATGAGAACTGGATTCTCATTGCACTCATGCTGGATGACAATGTGCTTCAGAAGTCCCCTACCTATCTCCAGTCATGGTGTCCCACAACCTGCTAAGTCCATCACTATTCCTGTATGTCTTGTATATCTTGTATGTCTTCCCCTGCTACCTAATGTACCCAACCTACCTAATCCTCTTATTACTATCTTCCTCACACTCCCCTCTCTCTCTCTCTCTCTCTCTTTATATATATATATATATATATATATATATATATATATATATATATATATATATATATATCTCAAAAGAAAGGAAAAAAGTAAAAAGGTTACCTGTCCCCCAAATAATATGCCCCTTTCATAGCTCTCTTCTAAAAAGGGTACCTGTCCCAGAGAATAATTATGCCCCATACATAGCTGTCTCCTACAAAGGGTACCTGTCCCACAAAAACGTATGCCCCATTAATAGCTCTCTTCTTCACTTATATGTGTGCACACTTGATTTGGTCCATTTGTCCACACAACCTTATTAAGTTGTTGATACACCCCTGATGTGGTAACTATCCAAATTCCTCCCATTTTCTACAGAAATACTTTGTTCTCTCTTGAAGACATGGATAGCTATGGTTCTCTCCTACCACCGTCAAACACATTTCTTTATTTTTTCCTCTGCTTGCCCCCCATTTTCACCAAAGTCTTAGCAACTGCTTTTCACAGCTTTAATCTGGTCAAGAAATAGATTCACAAACCACACACATGGCCTATAGCCTCAGCATATGTTCACCATAAAGCTCTGCTAAGTATAATTCCATTTTCTATCTATGTTTTAATATTTTTAACTGCCTCTTGAACTAAATGTTGTAGCATATTCTTGGATCTGTAAATGTGTGTGTGTGTGTGTGTGTGTGTGTGTGTGTGTGCATGTGTGTATTTTTATACACACACACACACACACACACACATATATATATATATATATATATATATATATATATATATATATATATATATATATATAAAAGCATATCCTTGTCTCTGCAAATATGTTTTATTCATTTCTTATGTGATCCCATTCACTCAGGTTGTGCCTACAAAGGGTGCATTGCGATAACTACACTACCCAAGTAAACAAATATAAATAAATAATAAATAACAATTGTCTTCCCACACCAATGGCAATTGGCAGTAAATGGCAGTTTATGTCTTCTTGGAAAAACAAAGATTTTACCTTATGATGCATTAATAAAGTTCTCTTCATGCAACGGATAACACTATGAGGAGATTCTTATTCAAATATATTTAGCAATCTATAGGGTTTATTGTACACCAGACAGGATGCTTCAATTATCATTACTGTAATGGTGTCTGATGCACACAAACTCCTTTGCTTCAAACTGTTTTCATTGTCCATTCAAATATATTAGGTTGATGCCTTGAACTCTGACTTGCCTTGTGGTTTGATCAGATAATTTTCAGGTCTGGAAAATGCTGAGGTGGATTATCAGGGGTTCAGTTCCAGTATTATGCCAGCCATTATTAAGGTTTTCGTTCGGATAACAATTACCTTTATGAACTACTGCATATATATGTTATTCAACCATCATTATCCCACCTCATCCATTATATAGTAAACCACTATCTCACACCTGCTCATATTTTTCCGCCTGTAAGTGCAAGACATCTGGACAAAGCCAAAAGTAAGAGGTGGACAAATACTCAAAAATAATGACAGATTACAATTATTGCTCTAAAACATGTAGAAAGTTGGCATTATAAAGGATGGAACATAAGCATGCATGCTTTAAAGGATACAAAAGTGTGACATGTACATACATCTTAATATGTTCTGACATCAGTCCTCAATGATTTGCTAGAACAGCACAGACAGTATGAGAAACACAACAATATTATAAGTTATGCATAAGGACAGTCTTCAAATATGTGGACAGTGGAGTGGTATTCTCCTGCCTCTCCATATTACGAACACTTTACTGTAATGATCATGACAGATGATTAAATAGTAACACAGAATACATTATCACATCAAACATATATTCTTTTTTTTACAATTTTTTTATTTTAATATATTTACAATATATACACAGAAATGATGAAATTCAACATGACATATTGTCATACAATGATAGGAATACATTAAATTATCAAAGTAATCTTATACAATTAACACATTAAGAGTCTTGATATTTCAAAAGAAACATTTCATAGTTATCCTTACCACTAAAAGTCTTAGCATGATTTATAGATCTTATTCTGATCACTTCTTTTGCAGTTTTATGTAGTATTGTTCTTAATTTAAAAACAATCTTTGAATGTAGGAACTGAGTTTGTGTTCCAATTTTTTGTAATAACTTTTCTATCAACTGCCAAGAGAGAGCCAAAACAGTTTTTGTTCTTTGGCTTTTACAGATACAGGAAGTAGAGCATTGATTACTATTACAGATCTAATTAAAACACAATTATTAGACATAACCCCTTAAAAACATACTTATCTCTTCCCAATTTACATTTCATTTTTCAGAGTCCATAAACATATGTGTTCAATCAACTTTTGCATCTTTACTACATATCTAAGAAACTGTAGATGCCATTTTACTAAACATAGAGATTTATACTGCATCAATATTATTATTATCATTATTATTAAGAAATAACATATAACTTGGACAAGATTTCTTTTTTAGGTAAATTTATCTTCAATAATAGCATTCATATGTTCATATAATGGAATAATAGTGTTATGTTCCTCTTCACTCATATTATCTGCAAATTAATTTAGTTTCCTACTAAATTATTTGTATTAACTGGTTAGCAGATTCATCCATCTTGTATTCTTAAATTAAATATTATGGTGACTCAGTTTTTCCTATTTCAAAGCAATCAGACCATAATACAATTTCCATGTTGATATTAATGGAGTTTTAAAAGCATATTTCTTAACTGTTTTAAGTATTGATTTTATATATGCAGAGTCCAAAGATGGAAATGAATTTCTTTCTAAGGTAAATTTTGTTAACCAGATAAAAGGATCATTACATATTTTTAAATTAGCTTATTTATTAAACTTATTAGTATAATCTACTCCTGGATGGTTTTCCAATAACTAGTATATGTTTAGTCTACCAAGAATATAAAAGAGGTAAAACTTGCAGCAATAGAATAAAATTCTACATCTGGGAAGCTAATACCACTATACTTCCATAATCATATATTGATTTCTTTAAGTAATTCTCAACTTTTTAGGATACCATAAGAATGAATTTCGTTTTTTCCATTTTCTTTAAATGTTTTTGTCAGGTATTAAAGCTATTAAATGCTGTATATATATATATATATATATATATATATATATATATATATATGTGTGTGTGTGTGTGTGTGTGTGTGTGTATTGGGTAATATAATCATTTCAATAAGTAATCTACTAACATATCCTCAAAAGTAAAAAAAACATTCATTCCATTTTAAATAAAAAATACTTCAATTACTTTCTCAAAATTAATAATAATCTTACATCTTGATAGATTTTTATTCCTAATTATTTTAACTCTTTTCCTTTGCAATTGTACTTATATTTATCTTTAAACGTAAGATCTATTAATTGATTTAACACTAAAGTTTCAGTTTTATTATTATTAAATTCCAACAGTGATACTTCTTGAAATTGTTCATTTTCCTCATCTATTTCTTCAACTGAATAATTTAAAATCTGCTATAGTTACTAAAATATCATTTTTAAAAAGCTATATTTTAGACTGACAATCCTTGTTAATTTAAAGTCCATCAGTTTTTTTCATTGCTTCTTATACTATTCGTTAAGGGTTCAATAACTAATTCAAATAGTAGAAGGGACAAGGGACACCCTTGCTTTATGCCTTTATTTAAAGCCAATCCTTGAGAAATGCAAAATCCCATTTTAATGTATGCTTTGGAGTCTCCATACAGGTTTTTTAATATTCCAATAAACTGTTCTGGAAATGCAAGCCCTTCTTAAGTTTTAAACAAGTAGTTCCAATCTACAGAATTAAAAGCTCTCTTGATATCTAAGCTAATTAGGGCCAGTTTTTTGATCATTCCTTTTGCTAAATCTCCGATAGTTACTACTCTTTTTGTATTGTTGTACGTCAATCTATTGACCATAAATCCTGTTTCATCTTTATTAATTATTGTATCCACTATATGTCTTAATCTTGTAATGAAAACAGAAGTAAATATTTTATAGTGTAGATTTAATTCTATATGAGGAAACTAACTTATTATCCTTTCCCTGTTTAAGTATAGTTCAGATTACAGAAAATGTCCATAAGGGAGGAATTATTTTGTCACTTTGAATTATCCTAAAATGTCACTCAGTAATTCTAAATTATTTAATGGAAGCAGACTATATAATTCCATACTCAAATCATCTAACCCTAGAGCTTTACCAGTTTTATTTGTTTTTTAAAGTTTCTTTAAATTCTATCATAGTAATGCACTCATTGAGCAGAGATATTTGTTGGTCATTAAGTTTATTAGTAGCATTTTTTAAAATAATTGCCAATTTTGTAATCATAATGATTATTATTTTTATCTTTATTATGATCCACATGACATTTTTTAAACATATTAAACATTACCTCTATAAGCTTATTAGTGTGAGGATTTCTGATACTGATTTGTGCCTTTTTGCAAACATCTCACTTCTATTAGCTAATCTATGTAGATTTTTTGAAGTCATTGCATAACTGTGAAATTAAGCTGTCTCTATTTTTTGCATTAAAACTGTTGATATTTTGTCATTATTTTTTAATGACTTCAGTATTATCTAATTTCTTTGTTGTGCAGACTTCACTTTGTGTATTTCATCTTGTATTTCTAACAACTCTTTATCCCACTCTTTCATTTTATTACTATCCCATCTTCCCATTCTGTCTTTAGTATGCATTTTAAGGAGTCCCATAGAATGACTTTACTAATCTGACCATTATCATTCAAAAATAAAAAAAATTCTCGATTTGTCCCTTACGTTAACTCATAAATTCTTTCAATTTTATCATATATACTGGGATTCTATAAATAAACTGAAATGTTCTTATACATAATACTATATTAATACTTAGTGCATTATGATCATATAAAGGACAAGAAATAGTTTTAAAATAATTCACTTTTTTAAGTAAATCTATAGAGGCATAAATCCTATCAGTTCAAGTTTGCATCCTATCTGCATAAGAATAATGAGTGAAGAGCAATTACTTATATTCTATTATTAGTACTAATCCATTTATTTAGTGCTTTTGTTGATGCCAGTATTTCAGCTTCTTTCTGTTCACTTACATCTTCTATAATAGATATGCTGTTAAAATCCCCTGCTAACATTAAACTACCCTTCCAATGACTATGTAATAAATTTAAGTGAGCTTTAACCACTCTTACACCTATTCCAGGTATCCAGTAAAAATTAGCTAGTTTGTAGAGTTTGCTATTATATTTAATTATTACAGATGTATACATTCCTTTGGGATCATTATGAATTCCATGACCTTAGGTATTACAGTACATTTTCCTTCAAAGTACATCTGTTCCTCTCCTCCTTTTTTAAAAAGAAGTAAATGATAGTATTTCATAACTTAATTTATTTAAATATGCATTTTGCTGTATGTAATCCATTTGCATTAATAGATAAGAGATTAAAACTATCCATACTGAGCATTTAAAATGATTTATTTTAAAATATAATATGACCCATTTATCTACCATATTAATTTAATATATAGAAGAGTAATGCATTCCTCCAACCCTATTTTAGCATTCCACAGTTTTTGAATTCTTCTTTTCTACAAACTGAACTACTAAAACTCATAAATAACAACAACATAGACAAGCCTACAACTATAACTGTATATATTGCTAATAAAACACAACCTACCATGGATACCAAAGTTACTAGTTTTCATACTGAATAGAAAAACAAGTATGCTATTACTCTACCTACCAACACTCACAAATGCATCAAAAAACTAGCCAAAACCTACTGAGACTTACAAATTAATTAGTATATTATATATAGATCAAACATAATAAGAGACTATTCATTTAGTTACACAGTTTGCATTTGTATCTTGATTAGAACTAAAGAAATGTTTACAATCAGCACATACTATTATTAAGGATTCTACAAATGTTCCTAAATAATTATATGCATGGACTACAGGTAGAGACATTAGTAATTATTTTTTAATTACAATGGATGTAGATTCCTTGTTCACATGCATTCCTAATAATATTGGTTAGGATAGTCTTAGATGTTTTTTGAATAAATATTCATCAATGACTGAAGCCAAGATTCAAGATTTATGTCACCAAATGGACATTATTTTAGATAGGTAGGGGTTCAGATTTGGCACTGACTGAATAGCGAGAGTGTGTGTGTGTGTGTGTGTGTGTGTGTGTGTGTGTGTGTGTGTGTGTGTGTGTGTGTGTGTGTGTGTGTGTGTGTAAGACTGTAATGATAATAATACCGGAATATCCAACAGATCTAGTGTTTACACTTACACAGGGAGAGGGCTTCCACTATTATTACAGTGATGAGGACAGCCCTTCAAATATGTTCTGTTTCAAAGCTTCAATCAGTCTTTATCTGTGTCATTAACAGTCTATACAATACTCTTTAAATTGAGGGCCGAGATAGGTAGTGGTTTGAATGCAGTAAAGACCAACTAGTGTGTAAGGTAGGACTGGCTTACACAGCAGACCTGGAGGGCATAATCCTACTCAGGACAAACATTTGAATGTGGAACAGAATCCCACAATTTTACTTAACTTATGGTTTCCAAAGCAATGACAATGTCATCCCTTCAAATGAATTCTGTCTCACACTTGTAGTAAGACTTCAATGGCATTGGCAGTTGATACAATGTACTCTAGATTGTGGATTTAGATAAGCAGGTATTCAAATCCAGCAATGACTCACGACTATGATTCTGACTATAATGCTTGATAGGTGTGGGTAATGCAACAGATCTAGTGTGTACACTTCCCTTCAGTGGTATCATGTATACAGGGAAAGGGCTCCAGCAACTATTTCACTTTATTATAAGGCAAGCATTTGCCTTCCCACACAATGATGAGGTCATCTCTACAAATATGCTCTGTCTTAGTGTCATCAGACTTGTTCTATGGTATGAGTACAGTTTTCTGGTAAGGCACATGTGTAGATCAACAGTGACAGACAGGACTGAATTACCCAACAGATGGTAATATGGTTGACACATACTTGTGTGAACACTGACAAATGTTGATCTCACAGCATACATTTTAGGGGATACATGAGCATTCCTAAACAATACTTAAATCAGGCCTTGAAGTGTGTGCTTTCTGACACTCATAGCTTAAAGTCTCATTTGGCAGAAGTAGTTAATACACAGCTCTATAGAGTGAGGAAATAGGTAGGGGTTCAAATATAGCTATTCTCATTTACTGTGTTTGTATAACAGCTGATCTGATATATATAGAAATGGGTTTACATAGATCTGAGATGAACAAATTAATGCTGGGTGAACAGCTACATGGCTACATCATTTTAATAACTCAAAAACATTTTTGTGACTTATATTGCATCTAACACACCGCACAGATGGTAACATGCCAACCCACACTACTCTAATCACTAAAAGGGCAAAAGGTTTTTGAACCATAGAGGACACTTTTGGAGAGACTTAACCATTGCAATAGACTGCTGATATAATCCCTTCAAGTATATGCTTCTTGAATCAGCAGATATATTTCTCTCTGTGGCATCATGGGTTGGTATATAGCTCTATTAAATGTGGACTTCCATAGGCAGGTGTACAAGTCTGTCAAGGTATAATTACAGAATCTGTAACAAAGTGATAACATACAGGACTGGCTTCTCAAAAGAAAATTTTATGTACTGTAAACTTTTTACTTGGGGAGAGACATAAAAACTTTTGTAATCCCTTTAATGGGAGCCACAAACATAATACTCAGGCTATCCCTTCAAGTGTGCCCAGTCTTACACTTGTAATCCTTTATAAACGCATTCTATGAACACCTTCAGGAATGCATGGATCATGCGATCCCAAATAAAACCAAGACCCAATCCTCCAAATGCAGACGTCCTGTCTGGTGGACCCCAGCCATAAACAAACTATACAATAGAAGGAGGAAGCTACTAAATGATAGAGCAAAATCCCAAAAAGGGAAGGCATCACTGATCAGTATTAGCAAAAAACTACGGGCACACATAAAATTGTCTAAGGCCAGCTTCGAGAGAAAAATTGCACAGGACACTAAGGATAATCACAAGGCTTTCTTTAGTTATGTTAGGAACCTGGGTGGTAATTCCCAGATATGCTCAGAATTAGTCCAAAATGACAAAAAATACACCGAACCCACAGACATTGCCAACATCCTAGCTGACAGGTTCAGCGCAAACTTCTCCCCCCTCTCCCCACCAAAAGGGCAAATATCTATCCCAGCAGAGTGCTGCCCCCCTGACATCTCAGATGCTCAGGTAAGAGCCGCCCTCTCCAAAGCAAAAAACACAGCATCAATGGGACCAGATGGTGTCCCGGGCTGCATCCTACATAAACTCCAAGAAGAGCTAAGCCCAAACATAAAACTACTGTTCAATCTCAGCCTTACTACAGGATATGTGCCCAAAGAGTGGCGTACAGCAACAGTGGTCCCTCTCCATAAAGGTCATGCCTCAACGGATCCTGGAAACTATCTCCCCATAAGCCTGACTAGCTTGGTCTGCAAAGCTATGGAAAGGATCATCATGGACCTCATAAATAAAGATATTGGGGACCTACAAACACTGGATCCTACCCAGTTCGGCTTTGTTAAGGGCAGATCCTGCCTCTTAAACCTGGTTGATTTCTTTGAAACAGTCACCAAAGCCATTGACGAGGGGAAGGTGGTCCACACAGCCTACCTGGACCTCGCAAAAGTCTTCGATACAATACCCCACTCGGGCATTATAGATAAGCTCACCAGCTTAAATATAAACACCTATGTCACTAGATGGATTGCAAACTGGCTCAAGGACAGAACCCACATGGTTAGAATTGCTGGAGCCATGTCAGACTCCAAACCAGTTACAAGTGGTGTCCCACAAGGCTCAGTCCTGGGACCTCTCTTGTTTGGTATATATTTCTCCGAGGTACAGGCCAACACGGAAGGACTGTGGCTGACCAAGTTCGCAGATGACTGCAAACTGGGCGCCATAATCGACTCTCCAGCCGACACAAGCATCCTCCAAAAGGGCCTCATAGAAACAGACAACTGGTGCCAGAGCCATGGCCTCAAGCTAAATGCCAAAAAGTGTATAGTCATCCCTTTAGCAAAACAAAGTGCCCACAAATTACCACATAGGTGGTAATCCATTAAGTACAGAAGAAGTAATTAGGGACCTGGGGACCCAAGTTGATAGCAATCTCTCATTTGACAACCACGTGGCCAAAGTGGTTAGAAAAACATTTTATATAGCCCACCTAATCATGAAGGGATTCACATCTAGATCAGGGAGGTCATCGTGCCTCTTTACTCATCCCTCATCAGGCCCATAATTGAGTACAATGCCCCTTTGGGATGTACCTTACCAGACACCTGCAGCAACTGGAAAGACCCCAAAAGTACCTCACCAAGAGGATCAAAGGGCTCAGACAGATGCCATATGCTGCCGGTTAAAGAAACTCCAGCTCTACTCAGTGGCATACCGCCTGTTCAGAGGCGATCTGTGCCTGACGTATAAAGCCATGTCCAACCCGGAATTAATGGACATGCTGCACCTCAGAAAATCCAAATCCCATCGAGCTACGAGCTCGAGAGACTTGAACCTCAGCACTGAAATAAATAGGACATGCTGGAGGGACAGATTCATAACCCAGAGGCTCCCTTCACTCTGGAATAAAATCCCAGTCCAGGTTAGGCAGAGTCCCTCATTGACTCTCTTCAAGAGGAATTTTGATGAGTGGATGGGAGATCGTAGGTTTACCCCGGGTATCACTTCTGTGTCACTGTTAGACAGAGGCACAGTATACTAACCTCGAAAAAGGGCATAGCAAAATAAATTTAAAATGGGTGGCGAAAGCCAAACACATTCTGGCTAGGCTTATAAATGCCCTAGGGCGGATAGCCTAGTATGAACCTATGAACCTATGAACCTAATATAGTGGCATATGAAATCTGGTGTGGCATTTTCAGTTGGTATACAACTCAAGAGGAGCTTGAGTATGTTACAGATGTTCATGATGTATGCTTTCTCTTAGTTTGTGCATATTACAGTGTTTATAGGCAAGAATGGATTATTCAACAGCTCCTGATGCGGGGCATGCTCATAATTGCCACAAAGTATAACAGGACAGTTGTTATAAGCCAAAAAAGTTACAAGCCCGGAATAACAGACTGTAAACTAAAAATAAAAATAAAACTTGAGAGTCGTGCCTGCAGAACATGCTATCTTTATTCCAAACAGTTAAAAAGTTAAAAGGTTAAGTGCTTTCATCTCAATACACATAAGACATCTTCAGAACCATACAACAGTAACCCATTTTAAATGCATCTAGCAACCTCCATCTTTAACCCGTGAAATGCAAACCATTTTAAATTAAAATGCAAATTAAACATAAATGAATTATATTTGTTTAAATGAACATTAACATGCACTAATAACACATTCAAAGCTTACTAGCTCTCTTATACTAGTCACTAATAATAGATATGGTCTCATTAATACCAGAGGAAGGGATCATATTGAGGCTGATCTGCCAATACATCTCATGCTGCAAAAGTGTTTTTCCAGTCCCTCAAGTAGGGAAACACCGGTACCTGTTCAAGAACCAAAAACATAAATTTTACAAATCCCTCACAAACCAAGGAGTGCTTAGCTAGGGCACTTCTGTTGTCTTTCCTTTGTATACTATATATAATATAATATAATATAATATAATATAATATAATATAATATAAATCTACTATTAGTGAATTGCGTACGGGAGCTAGTACACTTCGAATGTGTTATGAATGCATATTAATGTTCATTTAAACACGTTTAATTCATTTAATTATTTTAATATTTAATTTGCAGATAATTTTTAAAATGGTTTGAGTTTCAAGGGTTAAAGATGGGGGTTGCTAGATGATTGGTTGTATTTGGAGGTGTTGTCTATGACGCAGTGGGTATTTAAAATGCATTTAAAATGGGTTACTGTTGTAACTGTTTGGAATAAAGATAGCGTGTTCTGCAGGCTCAACTCTCGGTTTTTATTTTTATTTTATTCGGACATTTGTTAGGATACTTTGTAATCACTTTGTGATAGGTAGGTGATGTTTATCAAGTAATTGCTGTTTTCCCTTATGAGCACACTCATTGTAATGAAGTATTCCATTGTCTGAAATTTAACAGAAAGCACAATAAGTAGTCAATGCCATGGAATATTATTGTCCTTTGTTGTTTTGTGGCAAGAACATCTGAGAATTTGCCTCTGGCAGCATCTTCCTGCTGACAGCTATAAAATTGAGGATGGGGATGATGCACAAGTACAACAACAACGTTACATAACACAGCATCTAGAGGTCACAATACACAGGCAATTTCCACAGTACGCTTATGAGCATATAATAAAAATTTCACCAGTCTGTCAGGTATGTTACATGTTTTGATCCACGTAGTGCAGATGTGTTGCACAATGCTCAATTAGGGATATATTTTGATATAAGATATAATAGTATACTGCCTTCAGAGGTGTACTTTATTAGACTGCATTAACTTGTACATGTATGGCAGCAACAGAAACTACACACATGAGCCACAACTGTTACACACCCATCACATACATAATAAAGTGAAAAGGCGCATGCATTTGTCATTACATGATACTAATATCAGGCACATTTTTGTTGTGATTATTTCTTCTAGGGGCTAACTATCATGAGTAGTCTTCCTTTCACACATGTCTAATCATGTCCATATGTATATATGGACATTCAGACACACAGCCCTGATATTAATGGACTGCCTCCAAATGACTTGTATCTTCCAGTATTTCCATCTTAGTATATTTTGCATTTCTCATGATATGTCCCACATCTCCTGGGTAATTACATCTCATCTGTTGTAGTTATAAATCTCTGTATCAGTGCATTGCAGCATAATCTTCAAGTAATATGCTGATCAAAGTAACAATTCTATTTCTGTAACAGATCCTTATGGATCCCTGAGGATAACACCACATACTGAGTAACTATCCCAGTTCCACCCTTCACAGCATGCATGTTATTATTGTTTCTAGCATTAGTAGTTGTCTGAGAATTATGTTGAGTGATGCTCCTTATTTTTCTCAAATGTTCCTCAATTTTATTCGTGATAGTTCTCCATTAGCCCTTCATTATTACTTCAATACATATAAAGACATGAGAATGTGTGCACTTGAGTTATGTACTTGTCTGTTCACACATCACAATTAATTCATTTGGATCAGTATGCAGTCTGTGTTTTATGTCCCACTATACCTAGTAATGCAACTTAATCTCCTACATGTCCACTACCTGCAATGAATACAATGTCCTACTGTATCAGGTTTCCTTGTCCACTATTATCATACTTCCCTGCATCTGAATTTTAGGGACTTCCTTGAGCTTGACTGCAATTTTAGCTCTGTCCCTCGTAATCCCATGTAAGAATGGCTGACCTTTGGAGAAAGGTGGTGAGTTTTACTTAAGTCAATCAATGACACTATTTAAAGGTGTGCAGTTCTTTCTCATCTGAAAATGTATACCACTTCAAGCTCTCTTATTCTGTCAACTCAGGTTCATAGGTTAGTAGATTATTACTAGGCTAACTGCCCTTGTGGGTCATTTTATGCCTAGCCAACTACACCATATGAGAATCAAACCCTGCACCTTGTGTTTGCAAGGTAAACACCTTAACCATTATGCAAACCTCTCACCTCAGCTTACAATACTAACAATTTAAAACATGTCCTTGATTGTTTCGAATTATGTTTAGATTTCTCTCTCATTCAAATTAGGTTTATTCCAGATTCAGTGCAAAACACTGACTGATTATCTATTTATTACACCTCCCCTGCCTTTTATATATTCCAAGTTGCCTTACTAGTATTGTGCCATTTGTGCATACTCACTTAATGAGGTTAAGCATATTAACCATCCTATGTCCATACTGTGTCCTTCAGGCTGCTGCACCTCAACATGGCCACCACCATGTGCCCTGGGCATGAGCAAGTGTTTCTTGACCTGTAGGTTTGCTTGGGGTCTTGCATTTTCAATGAGCAATACTCATGTCATGCAAAGATAGCCGATCATATTAGCTTCATGTGACATGTACATGCTTATTAATGAATCCCCAGGGAAGTCTTCTGCCATGGTAATCGGGTTGCTTATCATAACTCGCATGGCAATTTTCTTTACATTTCTTCATTGCAATTTACATGAGAACAGTAATCCTTCTTGATACCAATAATATTTGCTACTGAATTACAAAGTCTATAAAATGTTCTAGTTTAAATAGCATGATGCATTGCTCTTACTCAAAACAGTGGCCTATAAATGTCCTATATTAATGTTTCTGGTTCTGGATTATATGCATTTCTTGTCAACTGTGTTCCATTATTGCAAGCGATACCTAAGAAATGCAGGTTTTTCTGATGTGAGCAAATATGATACATGCCTACTGAAAATTATGCTCTTAATAATTATTGAATCAAGACAAGTACATTGTTTTGATACTACATATTAATAGGAATATGGCTGGCAGTATCTGCTTTCAGTTATAAAACCTACTGTTAAGTTGCTGATTTAAATTTCTTAAAAAAAAACAATGAAGTGCTGGAACTTTTTTCAAGGGTGGAGGTAATATTCTTTTAAACATTTTTATTAAATTATCACTTAAGACATAGGCACACATACCTTAATAGCAGAGAAAATAAATCATATTAACATTTTCCATTCAAATACATTATACTTTGCATATATTTTCTTTCCTTATAACTATACTTAGTCCAACATAATATATAATTGCTCAATTCCTGCCTTTTGTTAAACCTCACTCATCCTTCTGGACATTATTCTGCAGGTATTGTTCCCATATTTTCTAAAAGAAATGTGGGAACACTGCTACAGAACTTGCAGCTGTTGGTGTAGATACTTATTTCTAATCTGTCTTCTTACTAGCCCACCCTTTTATCAAGATCATATTTATCCTTGCAACATATGAAATTCCTATGCACAATTATCAGATTATGCTTCATCTGGTATATTAAATTATGCACATTTTATCTAGAAAGGGAATGTTGTGTTTGGTAGTTTTAGGGTGCCTAAGAAGTTTGCTGACTGCTGTTAGTAGGGTGTGAATTCACACTAGACTCATGCATTTACAATATACAGCAATCATGGTTTACTTCATGAAATATTACAGACTTTTATGATTTTTTTCAGCAAATGGATGTATACTGTATAATGACAATTACTACTAAGTCATTTGTCTGCTCAAATAGTTAATTTTATGTAATTTGTTCTATAGCATATTGTTGCACAATCTTCACCTTAATTCTGTAAGAGTTACATCTGAGTTTTAATGCTGCATTTCCATTAGCTATACTGTTTTTGTATACATTGTTTTATTTGCCATTTGTTGCCATGTATTAAGTAATGAAGTTTCACCTGATCTTCCTTGATCATATTCTAATATTTCAGAATCCAAAACAAAGGTAATCCTAAAATGTGAAAGATATGATATCACACCTGTGTTTACTACAAAAACATCATTCCTCCCTTATTTGCAATGCAAATGTTTGCAAGTATAATATCTAAAAGCTCACAAAATGTTATTGCACTGCTGTATAAAAGTGTGCAACAAAGTAAAAAGCAATTATTTTTGCTGTGAAGAGGGAGCTGCATCCCCTTATATGGCTACACCCCAATATCTCTATCTATCTATCTATCTATCTATCTATCTATCTATCTATCTATCTATCTATCTATGTATCTATCTATCTGTCTATCTATCTGTCTATCTATCTATCTATCTATCTATCTATCTATCTATCTATCTATCTATCTATCTATCTATCTATATTTCTATCTATTTTATTACAAGACTTTACAAGCCTGGAGAAAAAAGGATATATTTAAGGGCAGAAAATATTTCTTCTCTTCTTTGAGATGTGCGATCTCTCAACACAGTAGAGAATTTATGATGCACTATGTAACTAAAGAGCACCTGTTAGCAGTAGTTGTTCCCAGCATAATGACAAAGAGTTGCAGATAATAGAACAGCAGTACAGAGTGCAATATTGTATATAAAAAGAGCAGAGATAAGCTCTCCTATCAGGCTGCAAAACCTAAGGAATTCTAATAGTAATTGCAAGCAACATGCACCTGCATGCTTGCATAGGTAGAGATCTGAATCAGGACAGATAATACATTTTATAAATGATAAACTGACAGCTGCTGTACTATGCAGGGAGGATAGTATGGCAACATAGAAAACTGTGCAGGCTGTATGGTATGTTACCTTGCAATGTGCCCTAAATACTGTCAACAAATGTATAAGAGCAGAAAACATCTCTAATCTCTTTTCTCTGTCCATGCTGTGGGGCAGCATTTTCTTCTGTATAAGAACGTACTTTTCCCTGCATTAGTATTTTCTTATTTTAGACTCGTTCTACTAATATTTTCCATTCTACTAGTGATGTTTTAATTTGAATATCTGTATCATGCATTGTGTGTTCTGCTCACCTTCATTTTCAAATCAGTATAGTCATAAGATGTTTTGAAAACATTTCAACAGGAACAGTACTGTGCTTCAGAAATTCACTGATGTGGCTTGACATTTAAGAAAGCCCTTTCATAGTGTTTGTTTTGCCAATAATAATCTAGAAGGCATCAGGTTTTCTTCGTTTTTATCTTTTAACTTTTCCTTGAGACATGGTGAAGGTATACTGCTGCATAATGAAAAAAAGTCCCTTTGCTGCTATGAGTAAGCACATGTGTATGAAAAGTCATCTTACAGTGCAAAACATTTGGGTGTCCTTCATTCTCAGAAATGAAAAGATATCACTTAAGTGCTTTGATATTATCTTGCATGTTTTATCTTTTTTAATCATTTACTTTTCAGAATGTCCTTGATGATATCGCAGCCTCAGATTTTACATGTAATTTGCGATAGACATTTTACATTAAGATGATACCATGTATGACAAATAAAGTGCACATGACTTTGTATAAAAAATGAGGAACTGCAGGTTCACGTAGAATAATTCATTTGTTTTGCACTCTCTCCCAAAACACAAACCCTTTTCAGTTCAATTTTCCCTGCTTTTTACCTAGAGCTGTATTGTATCCATGGTCTCTACTTACCTATGGCTTGGATAATGGGTTTGCTATTCTTCCATAGACCTCATTACTCTCACTCCCATTTTTTCACTGGGTTTATGCCTTTTTCCTGCAAAATGTCAAAAATGTTGTTCTAGACTTCCTGGTGCTTATGACACATAACTGTTGTTACAAGTTCCCTCAGTGAGGTATCACCTCTCCCACATTTTCAGACTCTGTGACCAGTGTTTGAAAGCTGCCAAAGTCCAATTTCACCCCTGGATCAATTTAAAAAGTGACTGGCTATACTTTGAAAGTATTAATTCTTGTTTGATATATTGAAAACAGCAGCTTCTTTGCAAACCTTTTCATCAGTCTTCCAATCATAATGTCTTTAATTCCACTTTTGCCAAAATAGCTGCAGTATCTTTATTATCTCAATTGAAATGTGCCCTGCTATTTCAAAATTCTACCATTCAATTTTAGAAATGAAACATAATTTATGGATCCATCTCACTTCCAGTTTATAGTCAATGATGTTATAAAATCTCTATCCCAGAAGTATCTTTATATTTGAATTCTCCATACTGCAGCCATGCAAAGCCAAACATGTGTACTACTGATTAGCCACCAACCATGTTACAACAATATTCCATTTTGTTGTTTAAAGACACCAATCCTTATCTTTTGTCCCTCATGTCATCCTCATCACATTCAGACAGTGAATGTTTTCCATGTTTTTGTCTAAAATGTATCACTAATATCACTTGGAAAGGCCTAGCACCACCTAATGGTAAATGTGATTTATCCAGTACAATATATAGCTCGATGACAATCATTATTCTCATGTTTTCTCTTATATCCAACAGCATATATAACTTTAAGAGACATCCTCACAGGTAAGTATGAATCACCATAAAGTCATATGTCTTATTGTACCTGTAATGTTGTCCTGTTTGGGAGGGGCACAAGGCTACAAGCACAGCCCATTAAAGGCCCTCATTTCTTGGACCAGATCTTCTTAGATAGGCCCATCAGACAAAAAAATCAACTAAATAATGTATCATATATGTTTGAGATTTAATGTAGCAATGACCTGAAACTCTTGAAATAAGTGCTTGCTTTGGGGCATCCCATACTCATGTTTTTTTTTTTTCAATATACTCCTAGCCCTAATGATAAACACTAGACAATAACAGTCATCTGGCTATATTGGTAGCTACTGACATGCAGAGTATGTGATTACATTTGTTAGCAAATATATTTAACTTCTGGTGATGTTCTCCACTGCATCATCCAAGGATGCCTAAAGCACTTAAATGAGGTTTTGATGTACAAAGTCACTGACTGGCCCTGGAAAGTGCTATGAATAAGCCTGACCTTACTTACATTTTCCCATCTAACACCAACAATGATTCATGAAAGTCACATGCTTTCAACTGCTCTTGATTTTTTCCCTTCACCGACTAAATACTGCAATAAGCCTCTGTTCTCCAAGTTGTTGCATTGCTCTACACATGAATAGAGCAATGAGGGGAAGAGAAAAACATTGTATAAAGCAGGTGTATAACCTTTCCCGTTTTTTGATGATGCTTCTAGAGCACTCTGTCTTAATTTGGGATACCCCTCGGCACTTTGATTGAGCTGTTCCAAAAAGCCTGCCTCCACTGTTAAGTATTCCAAAGGCTATTTCCTCCTACCACTTACAGTCGGGCTGGTATTCTGTTACCAAAGTGCTTCTCCTTGAGACAGTATTCACTTTTCCCTCACTCACTTTGCAATCCCCATTTCTGCAAAACCATCAGAAACCAAGGAGGATGCCTGTGATGATGGAGTGCAATGATAAAAGCATGGAGTATGGCCCAGAGTATTCATGTTCAGATAGGAGGTCATGTGCTTGACAGTGCAGGTAGGGAGTACAAATGCGTTTAACCCAGTGAGGGGTGTTTCAGGCCAATTTGTGCCATTGCTGTAATGAGACTTTTGGCTGAGGAGTAGAGGCTTGCATGACATGGGGAACTTGTGCAAGGGAGGCATGCTTGTGAAGATCCAGTCCTGTGATTGTAACCCTTGTTAGGATATGTTCAGAAACGTGCATGTGCTGAATAGGAAAACAGACATTTCTTGTAGTGACAGAAATGCTCATGTCATCAGAAGTAAGGGATTAGGCTTTGAACAAAAATACCCTCATTGCCAGGAAACTAGCAAGACTGCAAAGCGCCATTATGGCTTCAGGGATGATGCACCTTCAGATAGTAGTCTGATCGAAGGCAGGTTTGTTGGTTAGTATAAAACTGACCTTCCCTCACTACTATGCCAAAAAAAGTACTGCAATGCCAAAACTTCAAAATAGCCATTCAACAATGCTTCAATCCAGCCATCTTATGTAGAGTTTGCCCCTCCTTTAGCTTGTAGTTAAATAAATTGCACGTGCTTTTGTTATGATGGGTCACACTGCATGTGTAATGTCCTGACACAGATTGCTCTTACTGGATTTTACATACTTTAATTTGCCTGCCCCTTCACTTGCACCACTCCTGCCCCTTTTTTATTCTCTCCTCACATATTAGATTATTATTCATTTATTTGACTGCTTGACTGCTTGCAGAAATATTCTGCTTTTGGTTAAAGTTGCTAGGAGCTGATAAGTGCATTCATCTATGTAAATTACTGTTAAGATAGTTATGACTTGCTGGGATCCTTGCCCCTTCTTCGTCCAACCCTCTGTTTTTTATTGTTGTTTTATCTTTTGCCTGGCCACAAACCTCTGCATCTCTTTGCTTTGGTCTTCACTGCTGTTCCAGTTACCACTTGGCTGATCTCCTGCCATGCAGTTTTCTGGTGCACTTTAGTTTCTTAAAGGTTCCTCTCACCTCTCACCTAGGTCCACTATCCTGTTGAATGGAATCAGCTGCTCCTTGCTCCATTCACATGATATCCTGCAATGTCTGTATGTGGTTTGTTACTGACATTTGTGTGCAAATAAAGAGTTTGAATTTTAATGAGTCTCCTCTTACACCCGCCCTCCTTTAATGTTACCTTTATATATGTTGTGCTTCCTGGAAAATTACCCATATACTACAAGTTTTGTTTTAGTATTGCAATAATAATTGGTAGTATTCTGTGAACCCTGTGGAACTAATACTATTATTACTACAACACTAGAGATGTCTCTTCTGAAGACCCTTTAGCCAGAGTCAGCTTAAATGTGTTCTGCATTTACAGCCCAGAATTATTCACAGATCCATGTCTGTTATATACTTTCTTGAAAATGTTATTAGTCTGTCTCATCCCATATTAGTAGCTGACCTCTGTGCCCAGGGTGCCAACAATTCTTGACATTCTCTTTATGGGTCCTTCTCATTATAATTTGTCAATCCATCCTGGTGGCGCTGGTCTGTGGCAATGGGTAGAATGGTAATCACAGTATTAAAAGCCAAAGTGGTACCTTTTGTTTCATGTCCCCACATTCCCACCTCTATTGCAGTGCTACAGATTCATTGTTGTTTTATTTAACTTTGTTAATCTAAGAAAACTGTGCAGAAACATGAATGACATGCAGTTCTGTACAGCAGTAATTAGAGGTAAGGACTGAATCCTGTAACATACCTTTTCAACAAGCACTTCTAAGTACTGAACCATCATCAGCATCCTAGTGTTACATGATCCACTAGGGCTAACAAAACCTGGGATCTGTATTGAAACAAGCATTCCCTAGTCAAAACTCATAATCATTTTACTGACTCTGCTAAGTCTCAGTATAACTGTAATACACAATGCTGCAGTACAAAGCATAACAAAACTGTCAAAAAACATTGCTTGTGCAGGGGATTTGTGGCCCCTATACCCCAATGTGGTGACACTGACCCCACCATGATATTTAAACATATAGTGATATACAGACAAGAATAAAAAGGTTAACAACAACCAATCACCTATTCCATTTACTTCAAACCCATTGAACTCAGATGTAGTATTAAACAGCAGCAGATAATGCACTGAAGTGTCACGAATGCACGTCTTTACTTAAAAGAGTATCATACATCAAGTTCCAGCAGAATGTTCCACAACAAACTGTGGCATTCCCAGTCTAAGCCTCTCATTAAGTCATGCTGTAGATTTAATCAGCCTTTGGTACACAGTGTTACCATCCATCACTGCTTTAGTTTAGTAAATGATTCATGCTGGAATAAATAGAATTCTCATTTGAGCTGTTTAAAAATGTACTGGCAATCAAAGTTATCCTCATTTAGACCACTCACTATTATTTTACTCAAACTCCCTCTAAAGATTCAGCCATTTAATTGTCATGGATATTATTCACTTAATGGGATTTTCTTCACTTCCCTTTCCATTAATATATGTATGGGAATGGCTGTGCTTTTTTAAATATGACTAGTGAACACAGGCTAGGTGAAACATAATTAAAGCTCCACCCAGCAAAAGTTGACAAGCCTAAAACCTAAACTCTGTACGTCCTCTAGCCTCAAAGTCCAACACCCCTAACATTACATAGAAATCCATACTGCAAGAACCAGCTGAATGTGCACTAATGTAATGTTACTATTAAGTGAAGACGCTTTTAAACATTCATCAACATTAGTGGGAAATTCTTGGCTTACATAGACCTGTCTATAAGTGACAGGCACTGATGTACTGCTGTACTGCAGTGATTTCCTGAATAAATGTTGTATATCCTCTGTTTTTATAACCTTAATGAACACTTGCGGTATCTGCATACTATTATCCTTGTACAGGGGTACATTTTAATATAAAATTCTTCCCCTGCCTCCCCTAAATGTCAGTGATAGCCTATGCATTGCCTGCATTTTTCTGGCTGTTTGCCTTTCCCTTACCTTTTCATAGCAGGTGACCCCCACCACATGAACCTGCAACCACAATATTCAATATCAACTAGGACAAATCAGTCTATTACCATCTGTAACATCACAAGATTCACTCACCTTGCTTATCTGCTTTATTTATCTATGTATTTACTCTTATGTGATATATGGGTATGAACCATCAGAGAGTCGGCATTGGTTGCCATCTTGTTTTTGGCACCATCGTTGTACTTTAATTGTAGATTCTAGCAAATGATCTTAACATCAGATTTCTGATACATACCACTTGATAGTAACCAGCCACAATTGCCTCATTGACAGAGAATGAATAACCAAAATGGGCAGATAGAAAATGTTGCATCTCATCCATATAGGGTTGACACCCTTTAAAATGTCCAAAGTTAGACTTTTTTTACAGAAATATGAGGTTTTTTTAAGGCAGATTACTGTGACAACCAATGCAAAGACGTGAACTTCAGTTTTTGCAAGAATAAAAGCCCAGTCCACAATTTGAGTAGTTTCAATTGTTTTATATAAAATTAAAAAGCTTCAAAAAAAAAAATAATTGTTTTTTGCAACTATTAAAAAAGATATAAGAAATACTTTTGTCCTAAGAATCTCAGGAAAGTTGCCATTTATGTGTGTTTGTATGAGTCTCCATGTATGTGTGTGTGTGTGTGTGTGTGTGTGTGTGTGTGTGTGTGTGTGTGTGTGTGTGTGTGTGTGTGTGTGTGTGTTTGTGTTTGTGTGTATGTGTGCCTGTTTGCATGCGTGTGCTTGTGTATCCATGCAAGTGTGTGTGTGTGTGTGTGTGTGTGTGTGTGTCTGTTGCAGGACACATGGACCCAAATAAGGACTATCTCACATAAAGAGAGACAGATGACAACACTACATTCTTGAAGCCATTATATAGCCTTATACATAAAGTGATGTATTATAGTGAAGGGGAATGGGGTTGCTCATATGTGAAAACTAAATAAAAGAAAGATGCAGCATTTTGAAACGATTGGCAGAATTGAATCCAAACTTTATTTTTTTACTGAATTTGTTAGGCATTTATTATAATGAAGTCTTGTAAAAATTGTTAACTGATCTAGTTGCCCAACACAATGCGTCTGAAATTCTCCAGGTGCAACTAAGACTAGGTAAGACTGCAATCCAAATTATAGCTTGCTACAGATCCCCCACCATACCCCAAGATTCTCACTACACCTTTCTAAACATACTGGACAATATTAAGATAGAACCAAACACCCTAATACTGGGTGATTTTAACTACCCTGCCATTAACTGGGAAACTACTCATGTACCAACACCTTTGTCCAACGGTTCTTGGAATTCATAAATTCCAATGCCCTGGATCAACTAATCCATAGTCCCACCAGGGGCTCCAGTATCCTAGACCTGGTCATTACCAACATGGGAAATCGATGCTCCACATCTATGGTCACCCCCTCGTTAGTCACGTCTGACCATAAGCTAATCACCCTTAACATCCACATCCCACCCCCACCCCCCAGTAAGGAAACCTCCATAAAAAACTTCTCCGATGCCAACTTCATGACACCCATGCAGACGGGAGCTGAAAGTTCAACTGCTGAATCCTACACTAAGGCACTGTACGAGCACATCCACTCATGCATAAATCGTGACATCCCAAATAGAACCAAGATGCTATCATCCAAAAAAAAAGAAGCCAATCTGGAGGTCCCCTGCCATAAACAAACTTTACAACAAAAGGATGAAACTGTTGTAGAAAAGAGGAAAATCCCAGGATGCAAAAAACTTCCTTACCAGCCTCAGTAAGAAACTGAGATCCCTCATAAAATCCTCCAAAGCTAGTTACGAAAATGAAATTGCCAAAGATTCCAAATTCAACAACAAGGCATTCTATAACTATGTCAAAAATCTAAATGGCAATGCGCAGATCTGCTCTGAGCTAAAACAGAATGGCATTAAATATACTGATCCCAAGGATATTGCCAATATCATGGCAGATCGATTCAGTGCCAACTTCACCCCCCTCTCACCTCCTAAATGGCCCATCTCAATACCGGAAGATTGCCAAATTCCAGTAATAACGGCCACACAGGTAAAAAACGCACTCTCCAAAGCTAAGAATACAGCATCCGTGGGACCAGACGATATCCTGGGCTACATTTACTACAAAATGAACTGGGACCTCACCTAAGTGTCATGTTTAATTATAGCCTCACCTCAGGTTTCCTGCCCACTGAGTGGCACACAGCTACAGTTATCCCACTCCACAAGGGGGGATCCACCTTGGATCCCGGA
>NC_056734.1:400290638-400328138 GCF_019279795.1 Protopterus annectens | reverse complement strand
AGATTGTGATGGCTTGGAAGTTTCTTTCTATAAAATTTAATGTTTAAACTGGACTCTGTCTCATCAAGTTATATAACCATATTAAAGTGCCTAGTATTCCAGATAAACATGTTACCTGATCTTAAATGATTTTTGTTCTTATACCAAAATTATGGACCTGTTCTACTTATATATAAAAGCTATACTTCTGTTTTCATTAAAAGATTTTGTCTTGCTACAGATTTCATTATTTCAAAATTCTAAACTGGTTTAATGTAGTCACAACAGACTCAAGATAACAAGATAATGTTGAATATATTTCTTTTACATAACAACAAACTTACCAACAAACCGATAGTATTCAGTCTGGATGCTAACAAAGCATTTGAAAAAAGTTTTTATACCATTCAACTCTTCAGGACTAAAATGTTTTCTTTTCCTAGCAAGTTTATTCAAGCCATTAAATGTTTAGACAATTCTGGTTCACATAGCTGTCAATTAATTGCTGGCTTTTGGTTCCAATTATAATTTTAACTGATGCAATGGATGGTTGCCTCTTTTTACATTACCTATTGTACTATTTAGAATGTTTACTCTCAAGAATTTTTCAAGTCCCAATCATTCAAAATTAAATTCAACAGCTGTTATACAGCATTACTTCCCTTACTGATACCATTCTTTGGCATTTCAAAATCCCAATGTAGATGTTCCATGAGTATTGTATAATTATAATAATGCTTTCAATTTTACACTTAGTCTGGAAATGTATACTATTCCCAGATTCTTGCTCCAAAATTATGATTTGGCACTCGCTGAATATATATAATATATATATAACTATTTTAGGTGCACTTAAATATTTAGCTATAAAACATCAAACTGATATTCACTTCTGCATTAATACCAGTTTTGATTCTGCCTTAATTACGATTATAGCCAGTCTATGTCATTGGAATAAACCCATTAAACTCACTGTTAATGGTCTAACTAGGGCCTCCATTGTTAAAATAAGCTTATTTCCAAGTTGTTTCTAAATTTATGGTAGCTTAATTTCAAACTCCTTTAGATTTTTTTAAATCACTAAACAATATCATTACTAAATTCATCATGAGTAATGGATCTCTTATGATATCTCTTAGGATTATCTGAATATTTCAATTTAAAAATCCCAAGTTGGTCTCAAAAAGCTGAATATAGATTTGTTTTACACTGTATGCAGACTTTGGATTTCCTTAATCTGGGACCTAATTCATCAAGTCCATAGTACCGTTCATTTCTTATATAAAATCCAAACAATCTGTTAAACAGTTTTCCATTTTAAAACTCCTGATTCTATACTTGCATTTTTTAAAAAGTTAATTTTATTTTAAAAGTACCTGCTATTTCAGCCTTTATTTGAAAACCCAAATACACAAATTGACAATAAACCTCTTGATATTTCTAGTTTTCCTATACTTCAGGACCTCTGCCTATATCATATTATGAACAATGGAACATTATTACCAGACTCTATTTTAAATGAGCACTGGAATCTCACTGGAAGTCCAAAGCTATGATTAAATTTGATTTGCACTCTAGTATTTAAGCTGTCAACTCTTATATTATTTTAATGATGAAAAATTAAACAATTTTCTTTTTGATTAGACTACTCTAAAAAGAAACTTCATGCCTTTCCTATATCATTTTTTTCTGAAGTCAATATAATGTAGGCATTCACATCCTGATGCAGTGCCTTCCTTTGAACAGATACATGTTGCACTGCCTCACACTTCAGTCCTATACATCGCATTGTATTTAAATTGCAGGCATATCTGTTGGATATATAATGTTACTCATTCATTGGGCAAGAACATGTGTGGTGTCAATCAACATTGGGTCCTACATGCCTCATGAAGCCTCTGTAGTCTACATGTAATGATATAAGCTGCTCCTGAAATTAATCCTTTGTTCTATATATATTATTGCCTAGATATTCCCTTGCAAATTGTGTCACTTTGAACAAGGTAATTCAGCAGACAGTTCCCCAGCTAAGGCTGCACATGGCTGGCACAAATATACAGCTTGTCTAGTGTGCTTACCTTATAAAAAAAATTAAGAAAGTAAAATTACCAGAAGTAAACTGATTCTTTGCTGGTCAGATACAGTGGCAATGAGCAAAGCTTTGTTGCTAGCAACTATTTATCATACATGTCCACATACAATATGCTCATAATTTAGAAATTGGGACTTTAAAGTCAAGTGTTATTATATTTAAAAATTGTATGTTGGTGTACTGAACACTTTTATATCCTCAAAGGCAATCCACATACATACATATTAACAATGGGCAGAAAATAACTTTTCAATGGAGGCATGAGGAGAAAAGTTCCGGAAATACTACAAATACAACATGAACCCATACTGAATGACATTAAATGCAAAGTTACAGTGGTTATATAAGTACAAAACTTGCATAGAATCAAGACATCAAATGCTTGCTAATAATAAGAATAACACAAGTAATCGTACAGGAATTATAGAGATGGTCAGAGAAGTGAAGAATGGTTCAGGAAGAGAGAGACTGAAAATGAAAGTTGACTTTATTAGTAGCTTGTACTATGTGCAGTTAGGGAGGTTTCTGAACTAATAATATAGGGCAGAAGAGAGGAAGCAAAAGTTTTATTAATAATTACATATTGTACTTACATGAAAAAGTGGTATTAGAATAGATAGTATTATATGTGTCTTATATCCTGATAGTGTTAGCCATGAACTGAAGAGCAACTGAAGGGTGGAAAGCAGTAGAAGTTGAGAGACAGGGAAAGGAAAACGATTTTGTGTTAAGACAGAGGTATGGAGTGGTGAGGGACAAACATTAAACTAATAAGTAAAAGTAGCCTTGTACAGAGATATTGATAATGGATTAGGGATATTTACAACAGAGTCCGGTTTACTGAAAACATTTATGACATTATAGTTAAGAGGTGCCAGTCAGATATGGTATTAAAGTTGTGAGATATTATCCAAGGGCTTAACAAGATGAAAGACAATAATCCAATAGGTATTTGTTAAGAACATTTTTGAATGGAAGGAGGTTATTGATTAACCAGAGTGTAAGTTGGACTGAGTTCCATATTTTAGTGATGTAAGCTGAAATCAAGCCATTTCCCAATAAGTTTTTGGACATGTGGATTTTAAGAAGAAGGTTTGTCTTATGAACATAATTGTCTTGATCGTGCATAATGCTGAATAATCTAAGTAGACTCCAGAGAATTTTTCCTCAGGCAGACAGTAAATGTCAGTGGTGTGATAGGGAAGAAAGAGGTAATCGGGAACATATTTTCTGTATGTGGTGAATTGATGGACTTTAAGTATTCCCTGCGGGATGCACTGTTGGAGATGCTAGGTGGGCAGATTGGTCTGATGAGGGAGATGATTTTTCTGAGCTATGTTACAGAATCAAAATTGTCTAGACATGGTAAGGCCTGTGTCTAATAATAGTGGCTGCCAAAAAAGCAATTACTAGAAAATGGAAATCAAAATCTAAACCAACTATACTGTAAGTAGTGAATATAGTAACAGAGATAAAACAACTGGAACTGAGATCTTTAGAAAATGGTAGGAGAAAATTCATAGGAAAAATGGGAATTGAGGCAACAATACATACAAGGGAGGAATGAGGTTTAAAAGGTGGCAGGATTTAAATAAACTATGTAATATGTGACTGAAAAAGATTGGGTGGATTATAAGTGATGTATAACATTTGGAACTGGAAGCGTGTCAGTATGGTTTGTGATGTAAAATGCTTGCAACTAGGATTGTGTTGGTGTGGCTTGTTTTCATTTGTATAAATGTATGATTGCCTATGTAGTAAGTGATGGTTTAATAAAGATGTTTCTTGTTCAGAAAAGGCAGGAATTGAATAATTTATCTGATGCTGCTTAGGTAATATGATATATAGCAATATATATGAAGTAAAATGTTTGTTATGTTAATTATAGTGTGATTACTTTTATACGATTGCAAATTTCCTATGTCATAAGTAATAACTCAATAAAGATGTTTGGAAAAAGAATGCTGAATAATCCCTGTCATGGCTGGACATTTTTCTGAATGTGTACTGTATTGTAGGACATGATTAGCTAAGAGTAGATGAGGTAATAAGGCAATTCAAGCCAGTTTAGTTGTCATAAGGTGATACAGTGCTGTGACCAATATGACAGACTTGTTAAAAATCTGAACACTTTATTATAGCATTGCTCTATTTTAGATGTAAGTCTGGCCTGCAGATTGGTCAAGATTGCAAGGCCATATAGTAGGGATGGACAAGAGGAATGGAGATGCCAAGGTTATTTTAGGGCTGCCTTTGATGAGTGTTTGATTCTATAAAGTGCCCTGATTTTCTGGTGAGTATTTTGATGATCTGGTATAAATTAAACTTGAATTTCAAATTGTCATCTATAGGGACCCTTAACAGTTCTCTGTGCAAGACCATTTCTATTTTTGGGTTATTTGGGGAGGGTATAGTGAAGACATCTATGTTCAGGTTGTGTATTTGGGAAAGAATAGGAGTAACTTTGTATTCTTTTAATTTAGCAGAAACTTAGAATCAATAAGCCAGGATTGATAGGAGAAAAAAGGTTGGTGGAGTATATGTTGAAGCTGAAACAGAGTTTTGGCAGAGGGTATGAGGGTCAAGTCTAAGCATATTAAATTCCGAAGACATGTTTGGATGCAGTATGGAGGCTGTTAATGTAAAGATTAAAATGCAGAGGACCTAGAATAGATCCATGTGGGCCCCTTATAGGGATTACTTAGAAAACTGCATGATCACTTTGCCATTTAATAGACTGCTGTCAGTCCCATAGGGAGCTGTTGAACAACTGCAGAGATGGAGTAAGAAACTGAGAGAAGATAGCTGTTCAAATAGCTTGGGATGAGAGTCAGAATCAGACATTTTGAAAAGATTAGAAATAAGGCAGAAACCAGGCTGCCATTGTTTCTTGCTTGGTTAATTGTGTTGACAAAGTTGAGAAGGGCAGTGATAGGACTGTGTCCTCAGTGAAATCCATACTAAGTAGGGGTGAGATGCTAATGGTCAAGAAGGTGGTGGAGAAGTTGTCTGTGGACACATTTTATAAGATTTTGAAAAAGAAAACAGTATTCCAAATTCATTTTATAAGATTTTGAAAAAGAAAACAGTATTCCAAATTGCCTAAAAATCAGTGAAGTTTCCATCATTATGTAGTGGGAGAATGTATGTTTTTTTTCTAAAGGGATGGGGCATAGGTCTCACTGATGGCTATGTTTATTAATGTTGATACAGGGGAGGCTCCATGGTCTGTGGACAGTTTGAGATGCTCTATGATAAAGTTGTCTGGAGCAAGAGAAGTGAGGTTAGTTTTTGTAGGTGTTTTTCTAGATTAGGTTGAGTCACCTTGCAGTGTTAGGATTGCAGAGTGGTTATTTGCTTGTTGACAGGTATTTACATTAGTGGATTATTTTTTTTTGTTAAAGCAGTTATAATATCGATGAAGTTTGGATTATATTTTGATGCAGTCTCTGATGAGGTACTATTTTGTGATGGATTGGGCTGTTTTTCCTCCCAGGCAAAAACAAATACTTAATGGATTACCAGAAAAAGCTTTGGATTGTTTGATGGGTGTCCAGGAGTGTAGAATGCTAGTTTCTATTTGTCAGCTCTAATTATGTTTTTTTTAAGGTTATGGAGGTATATGTAGGCTTGGAAGTTTTGCTGTATTTTGCATTGAGAACAGGTTTTCTAGGCCTTGTTCCTAGTGTGCATGAGGTATTTGGTTGATTTGTTTATCCATTGGGCTGGTTTGGCTTTGACTGTATTTCTTCTACGAGGGTTCTGTCCATTAATTATGATGAAGAATACATTACTGAAGTTTTGCAATGACATCATTAAGTGGGAATGTTTTCAGAATTAACAAATTATAATTTTTGTAACGTGGCTGTAACAGTTTTTTGTATTAAAACTTGACAGGTTGTATACCATGTTGTTGCTGTGAAGCTTGTGCACATGGGACAATGATCACTGATGCTATCTGGAAAGATCCCTGAAGATGAAAAATTAGTAGGCGTGCAAATAAGTAGCCAGTCTAATGTAGAAGATGCATTACTTTGTTATAGCTTATTGGGATTTTAATTCACTGAGTAAAGCTATAGATGTTTATTTATTTTTATTTTATTTTTTATTTTAGATTTGTTGACCGGGAGAGTCCGACTGGATGCATGTCCATTTTCAGCAGAGGCCCGGGAGAAAATCTCCAATGTTTATACTGTTGTTTGCAAAATCGGTAGTGAAAGCTTGTCAATCGGTACATAAATCACCTAGAATACAGTTTTGTGGTTGTGGTAGCTGATAACAAAGATAAGATATATTCAGCTGTTGTGGTACTTTGTTCAGGAGGGATGTAGAGAGCAATTATGCATAGCTTTTTCATTTTTTTTTTTCAGTTTTTGGAATGTGATGAGAAGCTCAGCATTCCTGAGTTGTGCAATAGTATGTGGGTAGCATACAACTGCCATGGAGATGTAATATATAATAGCAACATCATCACCCTGTGTCTTTATTGCAGCAATTCTTGTTATATTACAGCCTAGTGGGAGAATATCTTCATCTTAAATGTTTGTCTTTAACCATATTTCAGTGATTGCTAATATATCAAAGGAGTGGAGGCTTGTATGAACGTGGAATTCTGCTAGTTTATTGATATAGACTAGTTTTAAGCCTGTACTGTTAGCAAATACTTGTTACAGTGCAGTTTGGGTTGAGCAGGCAGTGGTGTTGGTTGGTGTTTGCTGTGTTGTAGATTGGACTGGACTGGATAAGCAGTTTGCATTTGAGATACATTTAGATGGCTTGGAATTAGGGTGAATGCCACAACCTAGGTTTACTTTTGATATAAAAATGATGTTGCAAGGAACATCTCAATTTTTAATCTAGCTTTCAATTTGGATTTGTGTATGGAGAGTGAACAGTTAATATATTTATGTCTGGAAAGATGAATGTGAGATGCATTGTAGAGGTTTGGTGCTACATTGAGAGATATGTTGATGGTGGAGTATTTAAGAGGAGTGTGATCAGAGGATGGCAGATTATTTATAAACAGTGAAATTTGATGTTATCTAAGATAAGTAAGGGGAGGAGTAGGGAATTAAACATTATTAATGATGCATGTGTCATTATATTATAAGGATGTGTTAGTGTGCTGTAAGTTAATATGAAGAGATAGTATAAAGGGAAAGAGGAAGGATAGCAGCAAATGGGCTTATTCCTGTGAGTTCATAACGTAAGGGCTTACAGTACAGAGCAGAAATGGTATAGACAGATGAGAAACTAGATTAGAAAACACGATTATAAAATAGAATATGGGCTTGTGGTTATGTCTGGCATAGATGGAAGAAAGTGGTCAAGACTGATTTACTAAGATGGCTGGGTAAGTGTTGTTATTGGAATAGATGACTGTATGTGAGTCTCAAGAGAGTAGGTTTGTATAAGGGTGTTGTTATATGAGAGGTGAGATTAGGTGTTAGGTTTCTATTGTTGATTTGTTGGTGATGTCTGTTCATTACAGGGCTAGGAAAGAACAGAGTGTTGTTTCTTGAGAAAGAGACTGGATTGGTTAAAGTAATTAGACTAGTGTTATAGATATTAGAGTAAGTGGTGGTGGGTAGGATTTTGGGGAAGGATAGGGGAACAAAGCAAATCCAAGTGTAGTGAGGCTTAGCATAGCAGAGCCAAACCAGACAATGTCATAAGTACAATTCCAAATAAATCAATCAACGTAAGTGTGAAGACTGGCAGAGATGGGTGAAGGCTGCCAGCCTAGTCAACTAGAATTTGGTACATAATTCTGTCCTTTGTAAATATGAATGTTGAAATACAGGCTTGTTTTCTTAAATGAAAGAATATGCTTTGAAAGGTTGAACTTAAAACAATGTAGCAACATTGCCCACTGCTGCAAAAGAAAGCTAAGTCAAGCATTTCTTGTCTGTCCTTTGAAATTAAAATTATTGCATGACTGTCTTTGATGTTTACAGTTCAGCTCTGGCCGGGCTAGATGAAGGCTTCCTGCCTATTGTTTAAAGGCTAAAGTTAATGACCAGAATTTACATATGGAATGTCCTTTATTGCTCTGGTTTCTGCCTAGGTGTAAAAGAATGCAAATGCAGTTTCTGTCAACCTGGGAACACCTGGAAAGTGTAAACAAATTATTTAATGGGAATCAGGACTGCAATAGCAATTTAAACAGAGAGAATCTGAAGGCATTAAGCATTTTTGTCTTGACCATCCAACTCACAGCACTGCCTTGCGCATATGCAAGTTGTCTTAGACTTGTGTTTTCTTTTAGAAATAGCTAGGAACTAGAAATATTAGACTAAGTGTTTTTCTGTGATGTCAGAACTTTACTAATGTGTTATTTTAAGTATTTATCTGTGATCTCTGAACTCTTGACTAGCACTGTGTAGTAGAAAGTACTGTCTTGTGGTTTTAATTATTTATTATTAAATATTTTAAAACCTTTCAACTGTGGCTGTTTTGTGTAGAGATAATTTAAGCTCTAGAGTACATTGCATATTTATATACTTTACTGTCCAAGTTACTCTAAATAAGCCTTGACTGTTTAGTCACAACTACCAATTGGATAATAATATTGCACAGTACTAATTGGACACCCTTTTAAGGGCCTTTGAGTAGCTGATAAGTATTAGTGGGTGGTGGCAAGTGGAACTACTGTATAGTCAAGAGAAAGGGGCACAGCTGGAGAAACTGTGCTAGCCTTCTTCAGGAGTGTCTGTGTGGATGTATAAACTCTTCTCAAAGTGCATATGTGTGTGTGTGTGTGTGTGTGTGTGTGTGTGTGTGTGTGTGTGTGTGTGTGTGTGTGTGTGTGTGTGTGTGTGTGTGTGTGTGTGTGTCAGCTACTTGGGCAGGGATATGAAGCACTGGTTGGACAGAGAGGGTGCTAGAGGTTTTAGCTTGCCCACTAAGCTGAGATCTGGACCCTATAGCTGTGCCAGTGGGGAGTCTTATTGGGGACCTGCAGAGCAAGGAAGAGACCAGCCCTGGACTGACTGTGATCTCTGTGTGCTCTTAAGGGAACTTGAACTTTACTGTGTGTATTTGTTATCCTTTCCTCATATATGAGATGCCCTCTCTGGTGTTAGTGGTGAGGATTGAGGCTCCTTGATTGCTGGGCCAGGGCACGGGCATCACAGTAAGTATGAAAATAAACAAAATCTAGGAAACTAACACAGTTTAAAGTTTCCTTACTTACCTTGACAGAGGTAGAAAAGGAGAAGGAAGAGAGAGATAGAGGGGAGACTGATGATGGTTTGGGGGGAACAAAACTAGATACACACCAGAGTATAGGGGAGTGGACAGAATGCATATAGCAGACACTCCAGCGTTAAAGACAGGACAAAAGGTAGAAGCAACAAAAACAAGGTAAAGACAATCACAGGTAAAGAGAATGAGGAAGGAGATTAAAATAAATAATGACAGCTATGACAAGCAATAAGAGATCTAGGAGGGAGTAAAAATGTAAAAACAAAAAATTCAGACAGCAGTGAAAACAGCAGCCAAACAACCAAATTCAGCAGATAAAAGCTAGGGAAGAGAGAGAGTGAGAAAGAGCCCGTCTGAAATATGGCAGCAAATATGAGATAGTAGCATTGTGTAATGTATAGAAGTTACAGGAGTAAAAGGGTAAGGAAGAACATTTTCTAATCTGGCAGGGAGCTCCCTACAGTTACAATAAACAGTAGGATAGATGTACATATAGACACTGAGAAGGATAATTCTTGTCTTTGAGTCCACAGAGTCTATGGGCCTGCAAAATGTTTACCTCAGAAAGAGCTGCACAAGTACTGTGTTGTTTAACAGCACGTCAATCACACACCCACAGCTTGCTGTGGGGTGGGGAGGGGGAGCTCCTCAGATGTTTAAAATCATTGGCACTGAGATGGAGAGTTCTTGTCCCTGAGTCTGCAGAGGCCTACAAAATATTTACTGGTGGAAGATGTGCATGAGAATTGTGTACTTCAACAATGCAGTAGTTGCTTACCCAAAACATAGGGAGAGGGCTCCTCATACATTTTAAATCATAGAACTGAGATGGATAGTTTTTGTCCCTGAGTACACACATTCTATTGGCATGCAAATAATTTACTGGGGGAAGAGGTCGAAGAGTTTTGTGTAGTTTAGCACTGAAGCAGTAGTATACCCAAAGCTTGAGGGGGTGGAGCTCTTGAGATGCTTAAAATCCTTATTGTCCTGCAAAGCTGGAGGGGGCCGGACCCCTCAGATGTTTAAAATCCTTATTGTTCTGGCTAGAAGTAGAAAAGGAGAATGAAGAGAGAGAAGGATGTATATTCCATTCATTTCTAACATGTACAGCTTTCTGTTAAATCATAGTTCCTATTCACACAGTGCATCATAGACATCACAGCCATCTCATGAATGGGTTGACATAGCAGTACATGTGGACTCCTCACTTGTACTCTTTGTTCTGCAGCTAGTAGTGATCACTAGTCATGGCCATAGACATTCATAGTGTGGGTCCAGCCATTACAACTGAAAATATTGCTGTGGATAGATGTGCTGAAATGCAGCACCTGAGTATTCTGATTCCATCTCAGTTGCTTTTGTATCTCTTCTCTTTGTGTGCTCCTGTGACAAAGTGGGCAGCCCACACCCACATGACATAATGTGGTGAGACTGCTCCATAGTACAGCTCATGCCTTTCACATTTCTGTGTGATGGTTACATACCTATATACCTAGCTAATGTTGTTTTATATGTGGCTATTGCAGTATATGGCTGTGTCTATACATCTGTCAGTATAAGTCATATCACTCTTGGTGCATTATTTGGTTTGCCAGCTGTGTTATATATTGTTCATTCATGTATCCATATGGTGCACAGAAACAACAGGTTCAGTACTCAGAATATGTTTGTGTCTTTGCTAGCATGATTCCTGTTAACTTTTGATGGTCTGTCTATGCCTGATGTACTGTGCAGTTCCAGTCCTTGCATTGTTCAGTGTAGACCGGGGACAATTTAATTAATACTGAGAGAGAACCTGATTCATCATTTTACAACTGTTAGGATACCTGAGCAAGAAAGGTCTGTGCTGATAGGTGGCAACAATTTTAGCATGGCACTACTAAGCACTATGATACAGAGTATGCTGGTCAACATCTGGTGCTGTTTCTGTCCAAGGCTATCATCTTCATCTGCTGAGTGTAGGCCTTGATTTTTCTGGGGCAGCTTGTGCATCTGGTTGTGGAGATTTTTTTCTGCTTGCAGCAATGCAGTGTGTTTTCAGCATGGCATACACCAGGGCATTGTGAGTGCATGTGCTAAGAGTGCACTCTACTGTGTAGCTGAGTACATGTTCAGCAATATTCTGTGTCTGTGAGTGACCTCCAGCATATGCTTATTCCTGTGTAATTTGCAGATGAAATATAGGTTTCAATAGCCATAGTTTGATGGGCTGTCTATTGTGCCTTTTAATAGATATTCTGGCTACAGTCTCTTCTGTGGCTTATTCCCTTTGTTCTTGCTATAATGTTCCATCCATTCATTCTGGTATTAACCTACCAGATGTCTTCTGTGCATATGTGCAAGGCTGAATGCATGGCAGAGGCCACTGATCTATTAATAGCATCTATTCTGCCTTTGTAGAGAAAACTGATGTTTCTGATTAAGACGTAACCAGTGTCCCCATTCTGGCAGATGATGCAACATCATCACTTGTAGTTGATGTGTTAAGAACACATCTGTACCTGTAGGTGTCTCAGCATGCATGTATGTGTAGTCTTTGACCCCAAGTACTATAGGAATACTGCAACATCTGTGAAACGCTTCCATGGAAAAATGACACTAAAGATATGTATGTAGAAATCAACTAATTTCCCATTCAAGCTCCATTGGACAACTAGGAAGATGTTTAATATACTAAATGCTCAGAATTCAGTATTACCCCCATTGCCATTGCATGATCTTTTGAAGATAACTCAGGATAAGGTACACTACTTTATGCACACGCATTTGTCTAATAGAGGGGACCATCATGAAATGCCCGCTGAAGTCTCCACATGTTACAGATGGTGCCTAATTTCTCTTTAAATTCTTTGTATGGATTCTAGATTTTCTGGTCTGTAAGATTCTGAAGTATGGTTCTTGATCAAGGTCGTTGTCTACTGCACCTTGGCTGGCTGCCATAATGCTTTTGGAGTATAGCTTCATTACACAACATCTGCGTTTGTAGCCATCAGTCAACAGCAGAGATTTTTATTAGTGTATATTTTTTTCTGTATTATAATTAATAAGTCATGATAAATGGACCAAGCTTAATAATTTATAAGGTGCGGTCCATTTACTGAGATATTATCGAATGGTGAGCTGTCTTTCTCTGTCTAGTACTTATTTTTGAACTGACTATACCTGCAGTCTACCTCAGTATCTAACTATTAGGGAGAGTTGCTTTCTCTGAGATATTATATAAGTTAGAATATATTAATAACCCCATTTCACTTGCAAGCTCCTTTTGTCAACATAGCAGCCTTATACTTTCAAAAGTGATTTTCCTGAACTTCATTTCTGCAGCCAGCAATATTAAGTTTTAACAAATATTGAACTATCTGTAAAACAAAACATTTGTTTCATTCTAAAATATGTAAGCTGTACTTAGATGTACGGCATGGTTAGAAAAAAATGTTTTGCAGAGAATCTGCCAGCAGTTCTGTGCAGAATTTCCCACTGTGCTTCATTGTTTATTATTACTTATGATTTCCTTCAGAATGGCAGCATCTGTCAACCGCACATAAAGACTAACCAAGACGTGCACTGCTTGTAGGAGTTGGCAGATGTACAATCATTGCTGAGGATTATTTATCCTAATAGGTTTTATCATGGCTAAGGGCACCACGTGCTCTAGTCTGGTGATTAACAGCAGGACAAATGCGCTGTTTTTCCAGGTTCATTTCTTTGAGTTGAATAGTATTTTGTTTGGCTCAGTTGCTGTTTGGCTATAACAGAAGTGTTCTTATCATCTGTCCAAGAACAGAGAACTTGTTGTTACTTTGAAAACACAGACAGCTATAAAACTAGAAACTGGCTACTGTCCATCATTGCATAATAATTATATTTGTTGAATATTATTTTGGCATGTTGCATCAAGCTAATATGTCTTCTCTGCAAAAGTTCAGGTAAGGACAACTATTTTGTTATAACATTCTGAGAATTTCAGAAATTCTGAATCGCAAGAAAAAAAAAATAAACATACAGAAACTCAAGGAAAAAAGTCCACATGGATTCAATAGTTACCAAAAACAAAGATGCCAAGCCAAGAAACACACGCTGTACTATATGAAATTCTCAATAGTTTTTTTTGTACACAAGGCAAAAAAAAAATTTGTGGTCACATAAATAACAAAATTTCACTGTATTCCTCGATTGCCATATTCACTGCTAACAAATTTTTCAATAGGCCGTTTTACAAATGTTTCTTTTTGCAGTTCACTCCTGTTTCTCCTGGAAAAGCAATAGATTGTAAAGGAATATTTGTGTCTGAGGTCTACGACAGTTGCTGATTAAGATGGATTTGAATAATATTTTATTGTCTGTTGATTACATCTATATGCAGTTTTCCTTTCTGAAACTATTTCTAGACCACTCATTTATATGCTGAACACACTTTGCATTTAGAAAAGGTTCTGTTTTTCATCATGTTAATATAAAGTCTTCTTCCTAGTAACAAAGTCAGTGACTAAGGGCACCAGAATAGCATTCCTGTCGTCCATGCTTACGAGTCACAGCCCGCTCTTATAGTGCCTTTGTTAACAGTTGCTGCCATCTATAGTGTTTGGTAGGAACAAAGAAAATAGAAGTAGATTGCTAGGCCTTTCTTCCATATCATGCATGCATACCTAGGGATAATCTAGAGCTGTCAGTCTGCCTTCTGCATGCCTTGGGAAAGTGACAGGGAACTGGAGTCAATGAAGAAAACCAAACTAAACACAGGGGGGCCATGCAGACTCCAGAAATAATGGCACCAGGTGAGACTAACCAAACAACCATTTGTGAGGTGACAATACTAATCACAGTGTCACAGTTAGCAGAATTTAAGATTGCTAACACATTAAAGGTTCTGACAACATTTTTGCTATTGGCAATAAATGTATTCGACTGAGCTCCAAAAGACTGGGGATGCTAAGGGAACCAGTCTGCACTAGTCTACCCAGATCCTTGCTTGTAGATAAACTTTCACTTCAGTCCTAATAACGTGGAAGGAAGCAGATGATCACAATATAAACCATAACATGAGTTCCATTCACTGACACTGATCCAACAAATAAAAATCTATTTATGATAGGCAATGCAATGTTATAATTTCCTGTGCAAACTGCTGAAGTTATATTTGTGTAATGGGCATAAAGGATAAACAATGCTGGCTCAAACTCCTGACTGTGCTCTACATTCTTTGGACTGGGCAGGGACATAGGATGTTGGCTGTGGGATGTATGCTACCTTATACCAGCACATATAAACTGCTCTTATACTGGTACATATAAACTGTTAGACTACAAACTTGGCAGTATGTCACATAGTCAACACAGGTGCGGAACCGGCATCTCCGTACAGAGCGGAATGGAAAGATTTCCATCTTCCACACTGTAGTGTGATTTCGGAGTTGGTATATTTAAGTTACTGGGGGTGCGGGGGTGTAGCCCACCTGCTAGTAGTGTGAAGGCAAGTTATTGTTGTTTTTTTTTTCTTACATGGTTAATATTTCGAATGTTGATCATATGGTCTCGGCCATATGGTTTTTGACATTCTGAAATGTTGACCATGCATAGTAGACCCATATATATATATATATATATATATATATATATATATATATATATATATATATCTACAAAAAAGTAAATCACACTGCTACAGCACGGACTAAATCCACTTTATTGTTGTACGAGTCCACAACAAACATGAAAAACTCCACAGCATGTACTGCACACAACGATTGAGCACTTTCTTCCCTTCAGCCAGGGACTTCATAAGCAACATTTACTCATTTGTTGTAAAGTTACAACTTACATCTGCTGGAGTTTGTAGACTGCCACATTATATATACCTTGACCTGTTTTCATTCCTACAAACAAACAGACACACATACACATGGTTACATCTTTGACATTAAAGAAGCAGACACAGTATGTGAGAGGTGTGCTAACTCATTGACACTAAAGAGGCTAAACTCTCACATACAAGTCCACATCAGGTTGTCAAAACCACATACACACAACACCAACCTCACATAACACACAAAACACACCCATAGACTAACATATGCTGAGGCACTTAAAAGCAATCTTCCTAAATAGCAAAGATCATCAAGACCACCCGCTGTTAATGCTATACCTCAGCAAGCCCAAAAGCACTCAGAAAAAAACAACACCTAACACTACACATACTGTAACTTTCAGTGAAGCCCCAAACCCTAAGCCCCTAAGGCAAGCAAACATACTTCCCAGGATACACATCATAGGGGACTCCATTGTAAGACATAATGATGCCCCTCTAACCTAGCTGAACAAGGAAAGATAACTGTTAGTTGCTTATCTGGAGCCATGATTCCCAAATCATGCATGCCCTCAAGTCAATAAACCACAGGTACAAGTATGAATTCATCATATTCCATATAGATGATAATGACCTGAGATGTAGTTCCCTTTACTATATAAAGAGACACATTATGAAGCTTTCAGACTATATGCTCAGGCTGGTATGAGCCTAGCACTGAGCAGCATATTACCATCACTGAGCATGATGCCACAATATGAGCAAAAATTTATTGATTTCAGTAACTGGCTGTCTTTCTGGTTTCACTCTAAGGGATCCAATATTTGTCAGCTTGTGAGGACAGACCACGTTGCTTTGCCAAGGATGATCTGCACCTTTCCCTTCTAGGTTTTTGAATACTGACTAAAACGTTATCTGACCCCATAGCACCTCTTTTAGACAATACCAAATTAACAAACCTACAAACACAGCAGAAAACAACTCAACAGAACTTCAGGCTGTTACTGCTCAATACCTGGAGCCTAAATAAGAAAAACTACCCTCCCTCCAAGCCCTCCTCATACTCGAGAATATAAACGTGTGCAGTTACAAAGATATGGTTTAAAGTGGCACAGAACACCACATAAGTGCAAGGTTTCAGTGCCTTCCACACTTTTAGACCAGTATCTCCTCAGACAAGAGCCAAAGGTGAGGTGTCTCATTATGCATCAATAACAAGCATACCTTTAGGTTGATCAATCAAGATGATGTGATGCAGTTCCTCCATGTGTAGATCACCATAGACAAAATCCCATACCAATCCTAGCCATCTATAGGACACCCACTATGTCCCAAGAAGCTCACAATGCATGCTTGGACCTACTGGTGACAGTTACCATACAACTTAACACCCTACTCATGGGGAATTTTAATTAACATTCTATAGATTGAGAATCTTACACAGCCTCAAATCTACAGGCACAGAGATTCCTGGACCTTATAAATACAAACACCTTTGACCAAATAGTGAATTTGCCCACTAGAGGCTCTAGCATACTGAATCTCATCCTTATAAATATGGGAGAATGCTGCACCTCCATCTAATGTCTCATCCACCCTTGTAAGGACAGAACATAAATCTGTGGATCAAAATCAATTCCACAATCCCATTAAACCCAGTAACAGTTGGGAAGTATTCCAAAGCAAATTACCTGTTATTAAAGTGATGGTTTTGAAAATGTAATAGCCCTCCAAACCCCCGAGAACACACCGGCCTATGCTGAATTACTTTTAGAAACTCTGTATAATCATGTCAATGACTGCATAGAGGCTGCTGTAATTACCAGAAATAGGCTGATGATTAGCCCCAGAAACAAACTGCCCTGGTGGCATCCCAAATTAAAAAGGTTATAAAACAAAAGGAAAAAAAAATATGACAAATATCAGGAAGGATATTTCCCATAAAGAAAAAAACTCTTTCATCAAAGTAAATAGCCCACTAAGAGGGATAATTAGGTGAAACAAAGCTAAGTTTGAGGTTAAGATATCGTTACAAGTGAAAGATAACGATAAGGCCTTCTACAGCTGTCAAAACTTCAAGGGAAGCACACAGTAGTGTGCCGAACTGGTGGTTAATAGTGCCACATTCACCAAGCCTAGTCATATAGTGAACCTGTTAGTGGAGAAATTAATTTCCAGCTTTACCTACTCGCACCCCTAACCATCCCTCCATTAATACCCCTAAACATATCCCTCCAACAATAAGTAGGGAACATGCACTGGCTACACTCACTAAAAGGAAAGAACATGGCCTCAGTGGGCCCCAGTAACATTCCAGGATGCCTCCCGAATAGTCTAAAATATGACTTATCAGGAACCCTGGAGTCATTATTGAACTATATATAGTCTTAAAACAGGGTTGGTGCCACATGAATGGAGGACTGTGACAGTCGTCCCCCTTCATAAAGAAGGACGTTCAACAGATCCTGGAAACTACAAACTCATTAGTCTGACTTTGTCTTATTTGCAAAGCCATGGAAAGAATGATCATGGAAATTATCAACAAGGACAGAATGGACCTTCAGAAACTGGAACCATCTCAGTTTACCTTTGTCAAATAAAGGTCATCTTTACCGAATCTAGTGGACTTCTATGAAAATGTCATTAAGGCAATGGATGAGTAGAAAATTATGCAAACTACCTAACTATTTCTGGACAAGGCATTTGGTACAATACCTGGGTTTATATCAAATAATCGAAATCTCAAAATATCGAACACCATAAGCTCGAACTTGGAATTTCAAAATGTGATATAATCGAAAGCTCAGAACAGTGAATTCTTTCCCAGGGAAAAAATTTGCTGTTCCAAGAAACACACACACAACACAAGCACACCAAAAAAGTAATCCACACATATACACTTAAAATCCTACTTCTAACCCTACACTTAACCGTATATACACTACTATCTATCCACTTACTTTAACCCAAACCCTAACCCTAAGGTCTGTAACTATCGCACACTCACCTTACCTACTCCCTAACCCTAAGGTCCCTAACTATCGCACACTCACCTTACCCGCTCCCTAACCCTAAGGTCCCTAACTATCCCATTCCCACACTCACCTTAACCCAGTCCATTCACACACTTACCTTAACCCGGTCCATAACCTTCGCACCACAGTGGAGAAAATAGCAAAGCGGCAGAAACAGCCCACCGAATTCTTTCCCTAGGAAAGAAGTCAATGTTCTGCAGCTTTGCTATTTTCAGCATTCGCTCTTTTGGGTTCGATATTATAACATTCGAAGTTTTACTACTTTGATGTTATGATATAAATCCCAATACTCCACTTGGCCATTGTCAACAAACTTATGGAACTAGTTATAAACTCATTTATAACACTCTGGATAGCCAGCTGGGTCACTGATAGGATCCAGGGGGATAGAATTGGTGTGGCCACCTCCACAAAGAGGCCAGTCACCAGCGCAGTACCCAGGAATCTGTGCTGGGCCCGCTTCTCTTTGGTATCTACTTCTTGAATGTCAAAACCATGTCAAACACCTCTGGCTAAACAGTTTTGTAGATGATTGCAAACTGGAAGCAGACATTGACTCCCCCCAAGATAAGAACACACTTCAGGAAGGTCTAATACAGACAAATACTTGGTGCCAAAGCCATGGCTTAAAACTCAATACCAAGAAATACATTAGAGCACCTTTAGAGAAGCCTGACACCCCAAATTGCTACATCAACAATAAAACACCGTAAAAGCTGAATCACTAGCCAGGGATCTGGGAACTCATGTAGATAGTAACCTAGTCTTCTACTAATGTGTCCAAGGTAGTAAGAATATCCTTCTGTGTTGCTTGACTTATAAGCAAGAGCATTACATCTAGGCCCAGAGAGGTCATCATACCACTGTACGCAGCCTTCATCAGGCCCATTGTAGAGTATTATTCCTCCTTCAGTATGCACCTGACCAGACACATGCAGCAACTAGAACGTCCACAAAGGTTCCGTAGAAAAAGGATTCAAGGAGTAAACACAATGTCCTATGCTGATAACTTCAAATCCCTGTCTCTTTACTTGGGATCATACAGACTTCTGAAAGGTGATCTTTGCCTGGCACATCCATACAACAAATAGCATCAGAACTAGTGGATTAAAAGACCTAAACTTTGCTTGTAATATACATAGAACATGTTGGAGATACAGATATGTTTCCCAGAGAATTCCCATTCTCTGGAACAGGCACCCCACCCATGTGAAGTAGAGTTCCTTCCTATCCCAATTTAAGTGCAACTTGAACCAGTGGATGGGAAATTGGAAGTTCACCTCTGATCTGGCTTCAATGTCTCTGATGGACAGAGGCAGTCAGTAATTCACCTCCCTAAAAATGAAATATAAATTAAATTTGTGGGTCACATTTGGGTTGCACAGCTAGGCTTTTCAGGGACCTGGTGGTCATTAGCCTAGCATACACTTATGAACTTATGGTATCTCATTTTGTAGTAAACATTTTTGTGAAAGATATTTTGCTCTCTGTCTATACACTGTATCTAAGATTGGATTTCAATACAAATTGCAGGTAGGATAATGCAATGTCCCAAGCATTTTTGTAAGTGCTTTGGCCATACATTTGAAAAAAGGATATAGGAAGTGTGCAAGCCTTCATGGTCAGACCCATTCCATACTCCTGATTCCACTCTGATCAATAAAGTAAGTATACATTGGAGAAACAATGTTGGGTAGAAAGACATCCCATGTATCGTGCCCCATGGGTTGCTGGATCAGTGCAGTAATGGTTGTCCAGCATTTAAGAAGCTACATTTATTTATTTATTTATTTATTTATTTATTTATTTATTTATTTATTATACAATGAATGGATAAGTTAATTGATTCTTCTCAGCTATGACAGTATACAACATATTGGTTGCATGGCTGATGGCATTGTATTACTGGAAATACATACTATCCCATCAAATTAGTGTTGCAAAAACTAATAAGAAATGGAAAAAATAATAAAAATGTGTGATCTCTTGGAGGAGATAAAGTTAGACTTGGCATAAGAATCCCATAGATTCTTTAATATTAGTATTCAAAGAAAAGGTGTAAGAGAGAAACAGAGAGCGCACGAGAGAACATCACCAGACAGAAATTAAACACTGGCAACCAGAGGCAAAATATAGTGAACACTATGTATGGGTTCATGAACATTTTCCTGTTAGAGTAGGGCTGACATACAGTAGAATGGTATTCCAAACTTCTTAGTGGTTCACACAGATATCTATACAATGGGGTTAGACTTTGCATGTGAGGTTTACTCCATTCTTCAGTCACAGTACTTCATGGGTGAAGCACCCCCTAGGTGATCTCACACTATTCAGAAATACTAGAACAACTACTTCTGGGTGGTCACAGATACATAAGTCATGTGGAGCAACTCCTTGGATCATATGTGACTCAGAAACACTTTAAAAACTGTTTACTGGATGGTCTCACCTACATATGTTACAAGACCAGAGCCCTGCTCCCCACAGTTAGTGTAATGACTGTGACTACACTGATCCCATGCACTGCTGTTTTATTGCTCAGTTTGAAGATAGAAACAGTAGCAATACATACATTTAAAAAAATCCGTTTTGCATGGCAGGAAAACTCTACTGGCAACAATGCTCCATGATGCAGGCAAACCTGCTATCACAACTACTTTTGTCTCCACCCCCACAAAGTGTCAAAGGGATGCAGCCAAGATCCCATCAATGGGAGCTCAAACAGGATTGGATCTCCTCATTATTGTGTTATGCAAATGAGCCTAACTCCACTGTCATGCCTAATGACTGCAAACAGTGTTCTGAATGGTAGTATAGCATGACGGTACATTACAGCACGGTGCACCTACTTTAGTATGATATGCTCGACACATCACACCTTGGTAAGTATCAGTTCCATGCTGCACATTGATTCAGGCAGTAGCATTTGTGCCATACTACACTGCTCAGTATAACTGGAACCTTCACTGATATGGCCTTGGCCTGTTATAGTAAACCATCTCTCATTACTCCAGTCCTGATCTATAAGCATGCTAAGGATAGATGGAGATGTAGACATTGTGCACAACTGCATAAATATATTCTGTGCGCAGTGCTTATGACTAGTCAGAAATATGTATTCCTCGGCAATATTATGATTGTGATTCATAAACACAGAGCACAATAGTGGTAATAGCTTTCTCATAAGTGCTTGAAAATTTTCTGTCACCAAAGTGAGTTTTTGTCGCTTCAGAATAAAATCAGTGCTCATGCTGGGAGACTTCAGCATTAACTTGAGCACCTCAGTCAAGAGCTGCTCTCTATTGACTCTGTGTATGTATGGCTTGTTCACCTAATTTTTTCCCCTACTAAGAAAGAGAAAATCAGAGAGAGGAACAGCATCTTAGGTTGGAGCATAGCCTCCTATCCCTATAGCAAAGAGGCATGTGGTATAATGCTGGATATATTCAGTCACAACCTTCTAGATTTTGCCTACAGAAATATTTTAATAAACTAGTCATCCCATTACATTATGTAGTCTTGCAGCATAAAACCAATTAGGCCTTCTCTGTTTGGGCCCATTATGGGACATCTCTTCTGCAGGCTTGATTTAGATAATGCTAGTGGCCATCTCAGTTATATCTTTTCCTCAGTCATGAACAACCTATCAGTTCTATACCACTGATGTATTCATGTTAAGGCATTTCTCTGGATCACCATTGACATCAAACAAATCAAGATACAGCATTATTTTACTTAGTCAAAGTATCATCATATGAAATATTTTGACCTTTTAACACACTACAGAATACTTCACAACAAATTGTCATTTTTGTTTGCAGATCAGTTAGGGACTATTTCACTAAAACATACTTCAAAGCAGATCTTAGCAGGGATCTCCAGGACATACCACTCTAGCAAAACCAGACATCTAAATCCCTCTCTGGACCTTAATCCTTCTGAGATTACCACAGGTTTTAGATAACATTCCTTAAACTGTTTTCCAAGCAACATCCCTTTTCATGTAGTCCTCCATTCTTTCCTCAGCTAGATATGATCAATTAATTACTACACAGAAAAACATCAGTGAAAGTGTATTATGAGCTAAACATTTGAAAATAGTATTATTTTTACCTAATTCCTAATAACACAACAGTTGGTATTGCATCTTCACAGCTCTTAGTTTTATACTTTAGTTCCTGCCTGGGTAAGGCCTTCTGTATGATGATTGAATGACCTCCTTGTATTCATGTGGGATTTTGCCAGGTGTACCAGTTTCTTCCCACCTTCACTGACAGACGTCAAAACTGTCTGTAGGTATGTATGCCATATATTAGTTGAAATTATGTCTAGTCTAGGACTTTTTCTCTCTGCCTTACTTCCATGTTACCCTTAATAGGGTAAAGCATGTATCAGAGAAAATGAATAACTGATTGTTTTCATGCTTAAAAATAGATGAGTGCTTGTAGTTGTTCTTTGCTGGTGAAACTAAATAAAGTGAATTTTCAGTTGTCTTGTCTCTTTCTCATATTTTCTTTAAAGTTGCAGCTCCAGAATCTGGAAAAGTGTTTTGTGAAACCTTCCAACTTTACTAGGTTAAGAGCCTTTCTTCAGTCTGGTTAGTATCACTGTGAACCATTCAAAAGAGGTCCCTGTACTCTTCTAGGCCTACTAAAAAGCAACACATCCTGTCGTCTGGTTATTTCATCAGTCATTTAAGCTGTAGCCTCTTCAGGACATTTAACAGTATAAAACACAGACTGCTACATTTTTGAGAAGATAGGCTATCACTCATAATACTTCAAAAAAAGAATACTGCTAACAGCCGAAAAACATGTTTTCCAAACAAAACTACTAATGATATTACACAATGCTGATAAGTTCTATCTCCTGCTTGTTGATGTTACTACTGTTACCTTTAATTATTATTTACAGAACTATTTATTCACTCTTAGTCATAGCTTAGTTTGTAGGGACAATACCTTAAAATTTCCAGATTAAGGAATGGATTCTAAAAGTTGCGGGATAGTCCAAACCTACGAATCAGAGATAACTGAATACATAATGGGAAAGAATGTCCAGGTAACCAACATTCAATGAAACATAGCCCATGCCTAAAGCCCCCAGTAGAGATAATGTGACTCTATAACATAAAGTGTTAGTGCAGCACTTTATCTGTGTAAGTGTATCCTGACTTTAGCAAAGACAATCTAGGGATATTGTAGCACTGTTAAAGCCATATAGCACATACAGTTGCTGTAGTGTGGATTGTTGGGGGTATACAGTACAAAGCTGATGCACCGTAGGAATGCAACTGATGTCATGGTTCTGGCTGATGCAAAAGAACACAGCCACACGTGGCAGTGTTTCATCTTGTTATGTCTATAACACAAGAAGCTCTTCAAGTATACACATTGTGGTCTTGACCACAGAGATACAGGTGAAGTTTGTTGCACAGTACCCAAATATCCTGAGTCATAATAAATGCTGTCAAAACAGAGACTCCACAATGGTCCATCCCACCAACCACGGGTATCTGCAGATTGGTGGAGAAAACTCCTACTCACCATGAGTACTTGAAGATTCAAAGGGGAGACACCCCAAATGGGAGTAAAACTGGAAAATCAAACATTTTGATTATAAACAGATGCATAAGTATATCTGAATGAAACATTGTCAACATTTGTTAAATCTGATAGATTTAACAAAAGCACTGAAGCCACTTAGAAGAACTGTGTATAAAAATTGTTTGACAAATGAAATGTGCCACAGCACTCTAAAAACACTTCAAAGTCAGCCTTTATTTGATTCCATGTAACCATAACATGTACTACAACTCCTGCAGGAAATAAAAGTATAATTATACCTTTTGAGTTTTGCAGTGAAATTCTAGTGTCCTGTCTCTGCTTTTTTGTTGTTCTTCTTTCAGCTTTTCCCGGTTAGGGGTCACCACAGTGGAAGTCCGGGCTGTTAATAATGATTGGCAGTAGATTTTTATAGTGCCGAGGTGCCAGCCTGACGCCCAACCTTCAACGAAGGCACATCCATTCACGCATGTCTTTTGAATGCCACTTGACCATGGGGAGGACATGCAGACTCCACACAGAAGGTGGTCCAGCCAGGAATCAAATGGGAGAACCTCTTGCTGTGAGGCGACAATGCTACCGCTGCACCACCACGGCTGTCCTGTCTCTGCTACCACTAAAATATCAAATGAACATGTTAGTGTGCTTAAGTAAAAGCTTAATTTCATATTGAGGTGTAATCAGTTTAAATTTTCTGCTACCATTCTACAACAAAAGAGCAGAACTGATAAGAGGCTAGAAATGGAAGCACAATAGAAGAAATGTGAGCATTTATCCCAAATCAAGCATGCAGATGGTCAGTAATTACAGGCCAGACTGATAAAGAAGCAAAATGGCTGCTGTTTCTAAAAATGGTATAGAAAAGATCGTAGTAAGACTGTCATATGAAAGAGGCTGAAAGTATGGCTACATACAAGCAGCCAGTGAAAAGGCAGCAGCAGACATTTATAGGCAGTATCAACAGATACTCTTGCACTTTTGTAATTGTGATACTAACACTACATTGTGCAGAGCACAGTGAGGCAAGTACCAGTATGAGAACTGTTTCCTGTGACTTAATATACAGCATTATTAGGTGACAGAGAGTAAGTGTGATATGTGCAAATAATTCTTCAAGGGAGTGAGATAATGGCAGACTTGAGTAGTAAAGGATCCAAACTGTTTAGAAGTGGAGCAGCGGGAAGAATAATGAATATCTATTGCTATATAACTGCAATAACTACAGACCAGGAAACAGGAGTGTTGGAAAAGCAAGGTACGCACACAAACAAAATAAATAAATAATACAGAAAAAAATGAAAAAGGAAAACACAGAATGCTATTGCTGGATTCTAAGCTACACACTGAATACACTACAAGACATTTTATTTATATTGTTTTCAATTAATGTGGCCCACTTTTTATTACCAAAGGAAGCTTATTTTTTTCCAGAAATAGTTTGCCAGATAGATAACAATAAAATATGCATTAGGTTCTCCATGTCAGTTTCTGCAAGCATTAATAAAAGTAAAGACATGTTGGTGATGATTGCTAATTATACCATTAAATATATATTCTCATATTTTTTTAAGTATGTCAATAAACATGCAATTATAGAAGAATATCTTACTGACATATGTCTGGTTAACAAAAATGTTCTAATAATATTTGTTTAGGTTGCATAGTTTGATATGGAAAAGTATTTGTGAAAGTTTAGAAAAAATGTCATTTGGAGTTGTGTGCTTTATAATATAGTACAGTATTTATGGAAAATATTATGAATGCACTGACTAATTATCACTGTAAAGAATGTTCCTTAATAGCATTGCTACGAGTATTTGTACAGTTTAATAGCTTTTATTGTTCACATATTTACATTTGATTATCTTATGCCTTTTAAGTTTATTTTTTAGAAAATGCTCTGGAATGCAAAATATGTGTAGACTGCTAGAGGTGTGACATTCCACACCACATAGGTGTTAATGAATCGATACCGTATACTGTCTTGGATTGCCTTGTAGTCATTGCCTCAGATATGGTCAGACTGAGTTTCATGTATTTCCCCTGCATTTATGGGAATTCCAACTGCTTATTATACGTTACTCCTATCTCCCTATGTCATGCTTCAAAATTTTAATTAAAAGTCTTTCAGGATGTGAATTTGGTAGATGCTTATTTTGCAGCAATTATCTACAAAGGCTGACTTTCCTCCCCCAGCAAAATTCATTTTGATTTAGTCCTGATGTGACCTGTTTCAGTCCTTTGAAGTTCTCCTCTTCAACAGTTCATTATCAACCTTTTTTGCACAGAGAGTACAGATAAGATAGTCGTAATGACAGCAAATGGTGCAGTTCAGAAGAAGCTGAAAATTGAGATAGAAGTGAATATAGAGGAACAGGTTAACAGCTTCTTGCATCTAGGAGGAGTGGTTGAAGAAAAGGGAGGTCTGAATGCAGAGATCAAAGCTAGAATCAGAGGGCCTGCAGCCAACTGGCACAGAGTGTTATGTGTAGTGAATGACAAAAGAATGCCAAAAAAAAACTGAAAAGTACGGTGTACAAAACAGTGGTGGGATCAGTACTACTGTATGGTACAAAAACCAGGGCAGAAAAGTTAGAGCAGTTGAGGAAGCTAGAGGTGATGGATATGAAGTGCCTGAGATAGGTGGTAGGATACACACTGTGGGACAGATGAAGAAATTAAGGTGTAACACCAGAAGCCAAAATAGCTCCAATTGTAGAAAAGGTAAAAGAGAACAGATTGCAGTTGTTCTGGCACACATGCAGAAAAGCAGAAGTGAATCTGGTGGGGAAGATTTGGTTCAGACAGGAAGAAGGCCAGAGGAAATGAGGGAATCCAGCAAAGAGGTGATTGGATTGTGTGAGAAAGGACCTGCAATAATTAGGCACAAGTGTTGAAGAATGCAGGAGAGTACACTGAATAAAGAGAGATGGTGACAATTGAGATGACACCTTCACCCCATGTAGACAATGGGAAAAGAGGTTTGATATTGATTCAAGCCATTGACATTAAAGAAATCAGATTCAAGGGTAATGTTCCATAGCTGTATCAACTAGTAACCTACTAACAGTTATTGAAATTGTTATTCTTATATACATCTCAAAGTCAGTTCTGGTAATCCATTTACTGATGTGGCTTTGCAAATTTCTCAGTTGGATAAAAGAGTAATTGTATCAATAATTTCCAACAGTGTAGAAACAAAATTACATTTACGCTGTAGGAAGCATGCAAAGTACAAATTGTACTAACCACACTAATCAAAAATTACAAACCTATGTAAATGATATACATAACTACACATTGAGTTTCCAGCAAAATGTCATTAAGAGCATCAGGACAACACACCAAATGAGGTTAACTTACCTTTGTGTGGAAATCCATTTGTTTGTTTTTCTCAGAAGAATACCAGTTCTGCTTATAAAGTGTCCTTTGCATATGAATGTTTCTTTATATTAAGCTGAGTGATACAGGAAGACAGCACATAGCTCTCAATCCTCCTTGTACTAAATGAGGAACACTGCCTCTTACAATGTGGAACAAATGGTTAAATTTGGACCACCTTCTAAAAGCTTCCTAACAACTTCAACTGAGAAGGTCAAAAGATGGTTAAGATGTGCTACTTTATACTTATAAAAGTTATTTTGGTAAATTTGTATGATTCAGTACTATTTACCATGGATATCAGTTAAAAAATTCCTAACACTGAATGTGTGATAGCCTCTTTCAATGTGGAACTTTGAGGAACATGGACTTTTTAAGACCCAGACTGAGGAAGGTTCCTCATAATGAGGTACACTTGAGAGGTATGAGACAGAACTATTTTGCAGTACTGACTAAGAAATTATTCAACCAAATAAGGGCTAAAAGCAGAAAAAAAACAATTTCAGAGTAAAAACTTTGAAACCCTAATTGTTGGCGCAGCTTATCTTTATGAAAAGAAACAGATACATTCAAATGTTAATGGTAAATTCTAATTGCAAAATTCATTTTTGTTTTGTAAAACAAATACATTTGTTTTACTGCATGAATTTCTACTTTACCTATAAAAGCAAGGCCTCAGACATTCCCTATACAAGATTAATACTGAGCTCATTTTCTCACAGTTATGAATAATGCCATATAACCTGAAGGCCAGCAACATGTTGTGATAGAAGGCTTCTTACTTAGTGAAACAAAGCTCGCACTATAAAATATGACAGTGCTATGCCAAAAGTGACACATTACCTTACTAGGTACATTGCCCTTAGATAAGTAATCTATATTAGCCCATGTCCATGGATAAAGCGCCAAGATTCATAAGTTTGTGACCTCTTTGAGCAATGTTGTAGCTGTTATGGTGCCCTGTCCACTCTCTAATGGATCCCCCCACCAAATTTAAGTTGAGGGGTAAAAAAGGTCTTCAACATCTCCTTAAACTGAGGGCCAAAAAAGGAACCCTTTCTCCTTTTAATTGTGGCAATTAGTTTGCTACAGCTTACACAAGACACAAAGGTCTGCTAATGTGCTTAAGCCATCAGCAAAAGCAACGCTGGCATTCATCTCTGAATGATGGTACAGCTCTCCTGACCAATCAGCATCTGCTGATCATGCCACCTTACACTTTGTGCCCAATGAAGCTGTCCCTTTTGCTGCACCCTACCTATGCCTCTGTCATTGAGTACTCCACTTTATGATAGCTAGCTGTACTACATTTAATGAGAGAAGAAAATAATAAGAGATTAAGAAGTGAGGAATTCTTCCATAAGACAATTCCCTCCAGTACCCACTGATTTATAAGTTTTAGGCACCGGTTATTAGTGTCCCGATAGCCATCTAAATGTGTCTCCTACCACATTTAATACTCTAGTAAGCTTATATCATTAAATCAGTTGTTGAAAGTTCATGTAGTAGTACAACTGTAATGAGTGAACAAATGCTACCTAGCAATAATAAATATCAGTTTTATACTTAAGCACTTGGTTAATCTTTACCTTTCTAACTGAAGGATAGTCGTACCTTCGTCCTTATGTTACCATATTTGTTAAAACAGTAGAAGTAACAGAAGTTAATCTTGACAACGTATGGGGTTCCTTATTTGAGTGTCCATTCATCCAGCGAGCACCAGACATGTAAGATAAGGTTAGACGCTTTTCCTTTTTTGTTTAATAAAGGCCCTCCATTGTCTTCCGTAGTTTGATAAGAGGACAACCAGAGCAGACAGGCTTCAGTATTCAGAAGCAACTGGCTTTACAATTACAGGCAAAGAGATGCTAGTTGGGAAAACTATGATGATCGGGGAAGAGGGAAGATCTGTATGGCATAGCATTGACTTGCCAGAATTATTGGTAATTAGTGTGGCAGAAACAAAGGTTAGAAAACCAGGCTGGGAGGGGAAGTACTAAAGGCACTGTGCTGTGAATACTGATACTAGGGTTAAGATGACCATCCTGTGAAACTGGCCATAGTGTGCTTTCAGGGTTATCATTTATTTTTTTAATATTGATTTTACATGTTTGCTGTAACAGGTGATAAGCCTCTTGATTTTCATGGAGGGGACAGTATAGCTTGCAAGAGATTAGAAGCACCGGATGCTGATCTCTGATGTTTTTGTACAACAAGCAGGATAATTATTTAATGCAGAGTGCACAAGTCATGAGAGTTTCAGTTTGTTTGCTTTACTTGTTTAATTCGGGATGGTTGCTTGTAGCTGTCATGGATACAAGTATTAGATGTGAGGGTTCTTTTGAAGGTGAATAGTTTTTGTAGTTCAACCATTGGTACATTGCGGTGAGTGGAATCAGTAAGTTCTGTACATTATGAGTATTAACTTATTCACATTATTGGACAAAGACGTGGAGCAGCACTTACCTCAAAGAGATCAACTCCAAATGTAATTACACGGTGACCAGCATCATGACATTAGGAAAACCATGAGACCATATGCCAAAGTCAGGAACTTGGAAAACTGGTGTTTGGCTTTTAAGTATTTCAGTAAAGAAAGGTAAAGCAGTGTAGTCATAACCTATGTAGTGCTACAGCTCATAATACGGAAGACATATTGGGTATGGTGGGACACGGCATCGCTAGACTGTGACCACAAGATGATTCTGAAATAGGGTATTAAATGTGCTTTATATATGCCTTCAATAAGTTGGATTATTAACATAAAGGAGTGAGGGAGATCACCCTGCTTCCTGGATTACTTGGTGGTCATAAAGTACCCATTATTACTGTAGCGAGTGTGGGAAACATGTTTCAACAATTAAATGTGTTGCATTTCTAGTTCTCATTTTATAGTAGAGATGTCGCCATTGCAAACCACTTTTGCTGGATAAATAAATTCATTGTTAAATGAGGTAGTAGTCTTGAATTTTCAGTTTATTCTAATGACTTTCCAAACAATAGTTAAGACCATAGAAGAGGTATCTGAGACTTTGATATTACCGCTGGAATTGGGGCATTAAATAATATTAGGGAATCTGTAATAGTGCAATTGTCCGACCACAATGCTTTACAAAAGTTCCTAAAATCAGACCAAAAGGATGTTGCCATTTTGGATTCAATAATCATGTGAAGCCAGTCAGCATCTTGAACTGTCTCACATCTCCAACAAAGTGTTTCTGTTTTACAAATAATGCACCAATATTTATTCAAAGTATGTAACACTCCTTCAATAAACAGAGCATAACGAGTCACAAAGTATATATCTTCTTATTTCCTCTTATTCCTATCCACTTTTTTACAATATTTACCTTTCCAACCTACTCTATTCTGCCCATCCTCAACCTTCCATCATGTAAAACCTATTAACTATGTCCATGGCCACTTCTTGAAATGTAATCTCTTCTGAACATAGTGTTCTAACCCTATACAATTCCTCATAGGGCAAAGACCTCATCAAATAGCCAGGTGTGCACTAGATGCATATAGGAAGGTATTTACCAAAGTTTTTTTTCCTATATGAAGTAGAATGTATCTCACCATTTAGAAGGCACAACATTACATCCATATTATGGATTCTACGTCTATGAATATTATATGTCAATGATAAACAAAATAATTATTTTGTATAACCTGTATACAATTATTAAACTATCCCTGGGAACCCTTTACTATAAAAACAAATCATTAATATAACATTTAGGAAAAAAATACATAATTAATAAAATAAGACTCCCCATACAAAAATATTTCTTTAGAACCGTCCCATAAAAAAAAATTAGCATAGCTAGGAGCAAATTTAGCTGCTGTTGCTGTGCCTCTTAATTGCTCATAGAAGTTCCTATGAAAAGAAAAACAATTATTACTCAAAGTAAAATTAGTAATATTTAATATACTCTGTAACCCATTAACATCCACTAAGTAATAAGCAACAGCCTCTAATCCAAATCTGTGTTAAATAGAAGTGTACAGACTACTAACATCCACCCTCACAAAAAATACTCTTCCTGCCACTTAACCTTTCTAATTTCTCTAAGAAAAATGTTGCATGAAACTAATATACGATGGAAGCTGTACCACATAAGGCTGGAGAATTTTATCCAAAATTTCAGCAACCCTTTCTGTAGGACCCCCCCCCCCCACCTGAGAAACAATAAGTCTCCCTGGGGGATTCACCATATCCTTACACAGTTTAGGTAGTGCATAAAATAATGGGATATGAGGATTTGCTACTACTAAAATGTTCCCCAATGTTTCAGATAGTATACCCCTATTAATCAATTCTTTCAATAGCATCAGAATGCCATTCTGGATTTGTTGTAGTAGATTATTACCTAATATGTGATACTCTGATGTATTATTCAATAAAGCAAAACACACTCTTTTATAAAAATCATCCTTCATTACCAATACATTTTCCTCTTTATTAGCTGGCTTAATTATGACAGACCTGTCCCTTTCCAAACGTTTTAAAGCCTTCCACTCATCCCTACTAAGATTAAAATAATAACTTATTTTAAACATTTATTAACTAAGATATGAAACAATTTCATCCCTAACCACATCATAAAAGACCAATGCTGCCTTATTTATAAAGGGGGGAACAAACTTATTCTAGCTTTTAAACTTTTAACATCTAACAATGCTATCTCACCAGGTATCATCTACACATCGTCTATCCTTTCATAAATAAAAGTAATATTTAAGTTGTAACTTACATATTAGAAGCCACAAATCCATCAACACTTCTAGCAGAAAAATCTTGGAAGTGGGAATGAATTTCAGTCCCTTATTGAGCACCCTTCGCATATAGCAATCCGCAAGAACATCACCACACTCTACAACAGAGTTTGATATATTAGAAAAGCAAGTAGATAAATAAACATTACTTATTTCACCAATGTCCTTTCTTATTATGTCCCTTTCGAAAGTACTAAGTCCTTTTCTTTTTCATTTCCCCCATATGACTCTGTCACAGCATTGATCTGCCCGCCAGGATTCACTGACCATTCTTCTGTTTATTTAGCTGTATCATTTTGCTATTCCTTCTGCTGGTATTGCTGTTGTTGAATCCCAAACAAACAAAATGAATGAAACTCTCCACCATCATCCATTTTATACCTTCCTGGTTGTCACTGATGTTGTCGCAAGCTTAAACACTCCCACAGGAACCAATCAGACTCCTCAAACCACCGTTGATCACGTTGTAATTTACAGTGTTTAAAATGAATCAGCTCCTCCTCCATAAATTTATTTACTTGTATTTGTGAATGGATTTGTATTTGCACTTGCATTTATATTTGTATTCATTAGTGTAGGAGCTTATGTGCATGTGCCGTTAAATAATGTAAGGATTTGCATTAGACTGATTAATTAATTGATTGGGTAAATAAAGTAATTAAGTTAAGGATCTTTATATATAAAACTTTGTTTAATTGCTTTTAGAAATGTTGAACCCCGAAGGCATAAGCCAAGGTGTTAGTTCAGAGTTCATGCTCATTGTCCAATAGTAAAGCTGCTTCTATGTCCCAAATGGTGATGTATTAAAGGTTTTTAAATTACTGGACTTCAAGCTGCCAAACAGTTCCCCCCAAATTAAGGCCAAAGTACAATGGAGCAGCTTCAGGGGACAGGGTAACTGGACACAGGGGAGCTGTTACACAAGCACTTTGCACACTGTTCATCATCATTATCAGTGTCATCACTGGTGACACCATATTTTCCATTTTCTACATAGTGTCAGTGTGTTGTATTAACTGTTGGCATCGCTCATTTCAATGACACTGTCTAACCTTCTTTCTTACTCATGCTTTACTGTTGCAGGTTTTCTCTCATTCAGTCCAGTCATCTCTTTCTGGATGTCCTCATTTCCTCTTGCCAACTTATCGTCTCTCCCAAATCATATTCACCAAATCATCTCCTGCTTTAATGCACTTGTGCCTGAACGACCATAATCTGTTCTCTTCGACCTTCTCTGCAGTTATAGGTACTTTGCCTTCTGCCCTGATGTCCCCCATTCTTTTCCAGACCCACAGTGGGCATCCTACCACCCATCTCAGGTACTTCATCTCCATCACCTCTGACCTCCGCAATGGTTCTGCCATCTCTGCCCAGGCTTCTGTACCATAAAGTAGTACTTACTGCACCACTGATTTATACCTTACTTTTCTTTGGCATTTTCCTGTCACACACTACCCCTTACACTCCAGCCAGGGTCTATCCTTCTTTTTGGGGTTGTTTCAGTCTGCACAGTTGTGTAGCATCTTGGTGAAAGGAAGAGACACCTTGTTAAAAGGACTGGAAGTAGAAAGAAAAGGATGAAGAAAGGCATGGGGACATATTTATGTTCCCTATAATTCCACACATCAAAACTGGGGTTAGTCCAAAGGAAAGGAAAATGGGGGATGAGGAAAAAAAATGAGATGTGAAAGGAAGGGGAAAAGACAAAATATGAAATTGCCTCATTGATAGTATATAAGGGAAAAAAGGGAGGAAATGGTAGGCATTCAGCTGAGTATGCCAGTCAGCTGTATGAGTGTCAGGCAAAGAGAGTAAATTGGAATGCAGAAAGAAGGATGGTGGATATGGGAATTGTCTGCCCACAAGATAATGAATAAAGGAAAAAGTAATGCAAAATCCAAGTAGGCGCACTGAAAATACTCATAGCTGCCACAAATCCATCAGTAAGGGGACATCCATTGAAAGGTGCAGGCAGATGGACTAAAATTGACAGAATATAACAAAGACAAACAACTTTTGTTTGGATAAGAACAAGAAGAAAAAATGTTTCTGAAGTTTGCTGAGCAAAGCCTTGGCATGATAATAGGAATTGGTCTGTTTAGTGTAAGGCAAGTGTGAATGGGCAACAGGGCATCAACACATCTCAGGATGTCCCTTTGATGACCATTTGTACACTGAGCTTTTAGCAGTAAGAGGCTGATATTTAAGGTACTGGCCTTTCCTTCACGGGTGTATTCCATGGTTGGATAAGGAAATACCTCCACACACATCTCTCCCAGGTTAAAAGAGGGTCAAACTGCATATACTGTATATATGTGATATATATATATATATATATATATATATATATATATATATATAGAGAGAGAGAGAGAGAGAGAGATACAGCTTAATAGAAGCAAAGGTAGTCATTAGAATATAAGCATGTGAGTAGTAAAAACAAATGCAGGCTAACAACAGAGAAAAGGGGACATATTACACAGAAGCTTTGATGCAGAATAACTTGTAAGGACAGCGACGTAATTATGCTTCAGCAGAAGTAAAGACAAATATGCAACAGGGGAGAAAAGAATGAGGACGTAAAGGAGAAATGTGAGCATTGGGTTCAACATCTGGAGAAAGTTTAGTACAACAGGTAGGAGCAGATGGCGTAGTGCACACCCATACTTATTATGGAGAAATATGATAGAAAGATATGAACCAGTAAAAGATGTCAACACATATGGATGGTTGGAAAGGCAGTACGATGACAAGAGGTAAACTGCCAGCAGTATAGAGACTGGCTCTGGTTAACCCAAATGCAACAGTAGATGGCCTTGGACTATCAGAAAGTAAATGAAGGATAGAATTGTCTATGTTGGCTGAATAAAGCCCTGAAATGCAAATAAAAGTCTATGTACTGTATTTGGTGGGGGTTTTGGGTGAATGGACAAAGAATCATTATACTCTTAGTATTAAGGGTCTAGAAAATATTCTACTGCATTAACATTTGGGTCAGTGAGATTGTTCCTTTCAAAATACTACTTTTTTCCCAGCATTCTCATGCACGCTTCTAATGACATAAGCTTACATTTGCTGACATATCCAAATCAGAGAACATATTTCAACAACTGAAATATAGCACTAGTTTTTGATGGTGAGACTTACTGCAAATACCTACTGACTGAATTTTTTCTGTATGAAACATCATCTGTGTCTGTTATTAATCCTGCTAATGCAACATCTTGTAGAAGGCTGTCACTCATGAACTCTTGCCACTTAGGCCTTTGCATAAAGGACATTACACTCTTTTTCACATATCTCAAAGATTTGGAGAACAATTTACTCAGCTCTTTCCCAAATGGTCCCATACTGCTTTATACCCAAACAGTTCTACTTCTCCAGTTCAATTGCCTAATCCCATTGCTTTACTTTCACTGTGTCACTCATCTTTTGTGATAATAATCATAATCATTTCTCAGGTGTGCCATACAATTAACCAGTTATACTAGGTCTACAAACCAGTATAATCCTCTTGCTTTGTTCTGTGTTTTACTATTTAAATTTTATCTCATAAACCATAGACCACTTTCTTGAATTATTTGATTAGCCTAACTATAGTCAGCATTTTTAACTCTTGTATCAGAACACAATTTGACTTACCAGAGCAATGCATGACCTATAACTGCATGGATTGTCTGCGAGCACAATACCTACATCAAGAAATGTTAACTGACATGAAATAAATGGTATACTGCTGAGCTTATGGGACATCTATTGGATACCTATAAACCAAAGTCCCTTCTGCCACTGTTTGGTTTCTTATCCAGGTACAGCTAAACACTTCATGCAATTTACCAAATAATGCCATGCGAAGGTCTTGCCTTTGAAAGGTTCTTGCATTTGAGATGAATACTCAGAATAGGAAACATAGAATTTAAATATAAACACTAATGCACAATGGGTCTCCTTCTGTTTGTTGAAAGTACACTTCATCGACAAACAGAAGGACGAGCCCACTTCCATGACATTTCAAAGGATCAACATAGATCTTGCACAATACATTATACTCAATAATTCTTAACTGCATGCCATGCTTTAATCAACTGCTTACTTCAACTAAAACAATAAAAGCAGTACATGTCAGGGGAGATTCAGCAGTGTTTATCTTCCTTGATATAAAAATGCTTATATGTGCTACTAAAGATACCAAAAGTAGTTACTATATACACACACACACACACACACACACACACACACATATACACACATATATATATATATATATATATATATATATATATATATATATATATATAATATACATATATATATATATACATATATATATATATATATATATATATATATATAAATATATATATATATTTATACACACACACACACACACACACACACACACACACACACACACACACATATACATGCATATAGCTGAAGTGTTTGTATGCATCCTGTTTGCTCTGAATATTGTTGATCTGTGGCTGTATTTTATTTTGATTTCAAGTTCTTCATTTAAGGTTTGATCACTTTTATTTTGTATTTTATTTTAGAATTACATTTGCTTTGGTTTAAATATTCTGTTCTGTTGGAGTTTTAAGAGTTCTTGGCTAGAGTCAGTTAAAAAAGTTACCAAAGAATTCCTTCGTAAACTGTGAATAGCTTCAGTTAATTAGTGGGAGGAGCTGAGAAACAGCATTGTTCTGATATTTGGAAATATCTGTATTTAGCTGAAGTGTCTGTGCACGTTCTGTTTGCTCTGAATATTGCTGATCTGTGGCTGCATTTTTCCTTGCCATCCACCCAGTTCTTGTTGTGTTCTTGAATTTGGTGGCTTTTGAGTTGCCCACCCCTACTATAAATCTCATTTTGGACACTCCTCCCAGTCCCATCACATCAGCTCATTCTATTGGATAGAGAGAGATCATTTGGGAAGGCCCACCCCCTTAGTTTCTCAACCTTGAATTATCATGTTTCCTCCCTCCCCACTTAACCTAAAGAAAGAAACAAATTGCACTTTATTCATCTGCTTTTACTGTATTTGTGTTTTTTCCTACTTTATTATTTTACTTTGCTTTTGTTGCTTGTTCTTAAATGGATTCAATTGCATTCATTCTGCTGCATTTATTACTGCTTGTTAGTAACCTGGTTAAATTGTAACTGTTGGTCTAAGCCAAAGGCTTAAGCACTTGGACTTCAGCTCAGTTGTTTTACATTAGGAAGGTTTGTGGTCTACACTCTTGTGGCAGGGGAGGTAGCTTACATCCTTCTAAGTTGGGAATTGCTAGTTGAAGGCTTAGTGCATCTGTTATTCTAAAACTGTCTCAGTTCTGGTTTAAGTACTTGGGCTTCAGGCCAGTTATTTTATATTAAGAAGGTTTGTGGGTTATACTCTTGTGGGAGAGCAGGGTGGATTCTGCCCTTCTGAACTGGGAATTGCTAGTTGAAGGCTTATTGTGCCTGCTTATTTGAGCTGTTTCTAAAATTGGTGCACCTTGTTTGCTGTAGCATAGACTAGATTCAGACTTGCTAAATCTAGCTCTGTTTGTATAACTTAAGCATTAATCCATGCCATCTTTTTTGGAGAGGGTTCCCCTGCACACTAGTGGCAGGAGTGTGCAGTTAGAACTGGTCTGATTGTAGGTTGCTGCAACAGGGCTCA
>NC_056734.1:400263138-400285638 GCF_019279795.1 Protopterus annectens | reverse complement strand
ACTACTACTCTCAGATACTTGAAGCTGTTTACCTGTTCCACTATCTTCCATTCTATCTCTATTCTCAGCTTCTTCTGAGTTCCCCAATCTGCTGCCATTATCACTGTCTTATCTGTGCTTAGTTTCATCCCATGTGCCTTCAGATTTGCATTCCATTCTCCCATCCTTTGCTGAAGTTCTAGCTCAGAGTCTGCCTGTACTGCCACATCGTCTGCATACAGCAGCTTTGTTGATCCTTCCCCTCCAACCTGCTTGCTAATGTAGTCCATTACCAGTATGAACAGCAGTGGGCTCAGAGCTGACCCCCTGATGTAGACCTGCACCCACTGGGAACCCCCTATGTGAGGCTGAACACTGTTCGTACTTGACTCATTGGGTCCTTGTACCTAGCCTGCACTAATTTTACCAATGTTTCTGGGACTTCAAACCACCACAGTACTGCCCAGATCAGCTTTCTTGGGACCTTGTCATATGCTTTTTCCAAGTCTAGGAATGCCCAGTTGGACTCTCTCCTCATCTCTAGCTTCTTCTCAAGTAGCTGTCTCAGTGCAAACATTGGGTCAATTGTACTGCATCTTGATCTGAATCCAAACTGCTCATCTCCCATCTTACATTCTACTAATCTGCGTATCCGTTTATCAATCACTCTTTCCAGAACGTTCATGCAGTGTGATAGGAGTTTGATGTCTCTGTACTGCCCACAGCTGTGGATGTGTCCTTTGTTTTTGTACACTGGCACGAGTATGCTTATTCTCCAGTCATCTGGGATATGCCTTTCTCTCCACACTGCTATTAGTACCCTCAAGAGCCATTTCTCCCCTGTCTCACCCAACATCTTTATCATGTCTGCTGTGACCTCATCTGAGCCTGCTGCTTTCCCTGACTTCATTTTCCTTAGTGCTGTTCTTACTTTTTCTAGGGTGGGCTCCTCTTCTCTTATTGCAGGATGTTTCTGGGGCAGTACAGCTTCTGTGGGGTTTTCTTCATTCAGAAGCTGCTGGAAATATTCCTTCCATCTGCCTTTGATGCCCTCTGGACTGGTCAGCAGGTTGTTGATGGCATCCATTATTGAAGATGTCTGACTATCTTCTTTATCTTTCTGTCTTTGCCTTGCAACCTGATATAGTTTCTTTGTGCCCCTTATTGACTTTCCAGAAGTTGGTACAGTGCCTCTGATGCCCTATTCTTTGCTATTGCAACTTCTTTCTTAACTTCGTTATTAGCCAAAAGGTAGTCCTTCCTAGCCTGGTCAGTCTTTTCTGTCTCCCACTTCTTCCTGCACTCCTTTCCTTTGATTACTTCCTGGACTTCTGCATTCCACCACCAGCTTTCCTTATGTACCTTATTTCCATACCTGGCCACGTATAATTTCTGTATTCCTAACACATGCTGTTTTTAGGTGCAGACATTCTTCTTCAACTCCACCTATTTCCTCATCTTCTTGGGGTGCTAGAGCCCTGAGTAATTCCTTGAACTGTTGTACTTTCTCTCCAGTCAAGTTCCAGGTCTTCAGCCTGGTCTCTGTTGACCGTAGAGTCTTCTCTGACCACTGCTTGCAGCTGATTGTGGCAACTAGTGGTTAATGCTGTGGGCTGACTTTTTCACTGGGGATGACTTTGCAATCATGGATTCTGCCCCAGTGCCTTTTCCTTACTATGAGGAAGTCTACATGAGTTGCATGTTGACTACTCTTGTATGTGATCTTGTGGCTCTCTCTCTTTCTGAATCATGTGTTGGATACTATCAAGCCATTTACCAGACAGAAGTTTAGAATGACTTCTCCTTCTTTATTTCTGTTGCCCCACCCATGTGGACCCAGGCAGTCCTCATATTCTGTTCAGTCTGTCTGTCCCGATATGTGCATTCAAGTCACCCATTATTAACACCAATTAATGTGGTCCTGCTTTATCTAGTAGGTCCTGCAACTGCTGTCTGAATGCAATCTTTTCCTCACTATCACAACCTGTGGGGCATAGGCTGAGATTATGAATACTGCCCTATCATTACACTGGAGTCTGATGGCCATGAGTCTGTCATTAATTCTGATGATATCCCTTACTGCCTTCTGAAGCGTCTCACTCACCAAAATTCCTACACCATTTCTAGCCTGCCCTCCACCTGAGTAGTAGACCCTTGATCCCAAGCCAAGTGACTTTGCTGCACTGTCCTTCTATCTCATCTCCTGGATACAAAGGATGTCCAGCCTCCTCCATATCATTATGTCATCCACTTCCAAGATGCATCCTGTCAGTGAATCTACATTAAGCATAGCAGTTCTCAGTTCATGTTTGTCAGGTTGGTTGGTTTTACGTCCAGCTTTCACTGAACAGAGCTATCCAAGGTAAACCAGGCTGAGCAACTAGACACTGGCCAGCTAGTAGCTTATTGACCCAGGGTTGCTGGGCTTTATGGCAGGCACACACTGGCCAATAGGGGCATATATACCCCTCCCACCATTAGCATGGGTCCCTGGTGTGGGTCAGAGTAGGCCGGGTCCTCAACCCACTTATCACCAGTAACTATCCATGCCCATTTTTGGCGACATTAGTCAACATGACCGAATCACCTATAGCCATATTTTAGGAATATATTTACACACACACACACACACACACACACACACACACACACACACACACACACATATATATATATATATATATATATATATATATATATATATATATATATATCATAAGAAAGATTGCCTGTTTGACCTCTCTAGGCTTATTATTAATATGATTTAGTAAACGCTGATGACAGATTTCTCATCCTCATTTATAAAGCATACAAGTAGCTGGGACTTTGCTACAAGGCAGCATTAGAAACAATGTACCGTTTTTCAGATATATTCAAGGATATTTGTCTTCAAGAATCATAATATAATGTATACTTCAAGTTACAGGATAAAAATTTATAAAAGCTAGGGATGAAGCTTGAGTGAAAATAGAACAGTTCATTCTATTATTGAAGCACTTCTTGGTACGGCACAGTAATTTTTTCTGTAATCTACTTCTGCTTAGCATTTCCTTTCACATTTATCCACCCACATGTGGACAACCACAGTACATCCCACACACAACTTGATGCCCTTCAGTTAGTATATAGGTTCATAGTCTGCTTCTATGCTGTACTAAACTTAGATAAAAAAATTGTTATATTAAACTTAGATAAAAACATTGTGAGACAGGCAAATAAAGTGGTAATTACCCGTGTTTACCTTGTTTGACCTCAGTTATTTATTGCTGATGGCTTTCTTTAATTGTATTAATTTGTCATAAGCATTTCATTTATGTATGTTGCCCTTTACTTGTCTTATCAAACTAAAGAAATCAGATAATTATTGGAACAGAAAAATCATATGTATAATCATAAACTAAAGTGTTTATCTGAGTGACAGACTACAGACCACAGTAAAGGAAACAGCAAAAACAAGACTTATTTATAATTTGAATGCCAAGGTTACATACATTTCAAAATGTGAGACATTTTTCTGGGGCATAGGCTACTGCAGCAGAAACACAGTATTATAGACGTAGGAGGAAGCAAAACCTCATTAGTAAAATAAGTGAATTAAAATATCTGATAAAATAATTCATTTATTGTTCTGCACCATCAAAACCCACAGTGCAGTGGCACCTGCTTTATATATGATGCTCGTTTTCTGAATTAATGCATTCTGTTTAGAGTAGTAAAGATGTCCTCTATAAGAGTTTATGGTGAGCCTAATGGAAATGTGCTTTACCTACCAGTACCCTTTAATATCAACCCAAATTTTCATTACTGGCATTAATCAAAGTGACCCTTTACATCAGTCAATGTGCTGAAATTTCATGCTTGTATTTTTAAGAAGCATTTCCCCTACATCTAATAATGCCTGGCATGTTGAGATGGGACAAAGACAGTGTTAAAGTTTTAATACATTGATAAACAAGAACTGGCAAACACAACTGAAATTAGAAATAGGATATAGATAAATAATTAATGTTGCTAACTCAGTAGCACATTAAAACAATTGCTCAGACATAATTTGATCAGTGCAAAGTGAGACTTTCATGACAAAAAAAAAATCAGTGAGAAAATGTTGGTATCTGTTTTCACTAAAATAATACTTTATACTTTTTTGAGATTTGGTAGTTGATTCCTACAGTATATCCAGAAGCTGCTTTAAAGAAGATGATTGTTCAGACAGTAACCCAGGTGGTGTTGCACTAGAACGTTAAAGTGATGTTGGCAAGCTTAAATTTCAATTTTTGTCTAGAAGAGGACCCTGAAACCTCCTTAAATGTGAGCAGTACAAGAAGAAGGCTTGCTCTCACAGTTCTGGATAACCATTTTCCATTAAATAGTATGCAGGTGTGACATATTTCATGTCATGTGTGAAGCTTCCCAAAGCATCATGGTCAGATACTCTTTAACTAATAGAATGGGGATGTATTTGTAATCTGTTTGCAGGACATGCTCGGAAGCAGACTTTCAAAACCAATGAGTCATTCACAGTTACTAACCATGTGTGAATGCCTTCCATCATTTACACTGTTGAGGTATATTTATTTATTTATATTTATGAACGTATACAGTAGAAGAACTAAGAGTTCCATTTCAAAACCTCTTTAGGAAAAGGGAAGGAGACATAAGAGTAGATAATATAAAAGCAGAACTAATGACACAATGCAGTATAAAACGATGGACAATGAAAAAAAAAAATAAAAAACAAAACAATTTCACCACATTCTACACTAAGGTGCCTTATGCTGAGGCTATATAAAAAATCATAAATATCCAGATAGCTCTCCACAGGATAAGTGTCCCACTGCTTAAAAATATAAATCCAAATAGTCTAAAACACAAAATGGCAGTTTATGGTTCGTTTACTGCCTGGCTGCCTCACTGCCATTTTGTGTGTTGGCCTATTCGGATATAAAAAAAAATCATTGAGAGTATCTCCTAGATCCATGAAGGTCTCAATGTGTCCACACACTGTACCTTTACCTGTCTATGGGTTTGGACACTATCCTCCATACTAGAATATTTAGAAAGCTAATCAATTCCTAAGTAGTAAGATAGATAGTAAATTAGCTAAAAGAGAGAACCCATACTGTGTGGGTGACAGGTGCATCAGCAGAAAGAATAAGGTTGACCAATGGTATCTCACAAGGCTCAGTGATGGGACCACTGGCATTTATGTTTTGGATCTATAGACCATGAATGAAGACCTCTGTTTAACTAAATTCACAGTCAACTGTAAACTGTGAGTCATTGTCACTGCCTTCTCTGACACGCAACCCCTTCAGGAAGATCTTGCACTTATAAATACCTGATGTACTAAAAATTAGTTTAAATTAAATACAAAAACAGTGCATTGTTGTTACATTTGGTAGACAACCTCTCCACTAGCTGTTAAGGACCTTGAAACATAGGTTGAGAGTTCCCTCTCCTTTGATCGTCGTGTGATGACAACAGTCATGAAGTCCTTCTACTTTGATCCTCGTGTGATGACAGCAGCCATGAAGTCCTTCTTCTTAGAGCAGCTAATTGTCAAGGTGATCTCATCCAGGTGTAAGGAGATCCTTACTCCTTTATATTCACAATTGGTTAGGCCAGTTATTGAACTGAAAGCTATCAAGAAAGACTGGAGACATTGTCCCTTTATCCTGTATCTCATAGATCTTAAAGGGAGACATCTGCCTTGCCTTCCATGCTATTAGAGACACACTGCTCCTAGATCTCATGCATCTCCACAAGTAAAACAGTCCCACTAATATCAGCACAAAGGATTTAAGTCTTCAGAAGAAGGCAAACAAATCTCAGTGGAGATGTAGGTTTATCAAGCAAAGTATTCCCCCACCACTGGAACAGACTCCCTCTGCATACTTAGCAGTGTGATGCACTATTTTCCATCAAATGGGACTTGGATTATTATATTCAGCTTGCACCTGTCACCCTTAGGCTTTTGAATACTGGCCAAGGCTCTTGCCACCCCCATAGTGCCTTTTTTAGGCAAGGCTCAAAAGACAATCCCACCACTGTAAATAGCACAAGTAATAAAAAACTGACAGTAATGCTACTCAATGCCAGAAGTCTAAACCTCAAAATGCATGCACTTGAGGCACTCCTCAGTATGGAGAAAATCGATATATGTGCAGTAACAGAAACCTGGTTTAAGGCCCCAGAGAGCACCCCAGCACTACCAGGCTACAACTCATACCATACATTTTGGCCACAGAACCCGTACAGAAATACAAAAGGCGGGGGTGTATCCATATTCATCAAGGATGCCCACACCTCCAGGTTAGTGGTACAGCATGATGCTTCAGAGATCATCCACGTGGAATTAACAACGGGCAAAACTGCAATTCAAATTGTAGCTTACAGATCACCCACCATGTCCCAGGACTCCCATTCTGCATTTCTGGAAACACTGGGAAATATAAAGGTCCTACCAAACACCCTAATATTGGGTGATTTCAATTACCCAAACATTAACAGGGAGAATTACTCAAGTACTAATGCCCTTGCCCAACATTTCCTAGAATTTATAAACTCAAACGCCCTGGATCAACTGGTCAACACTCCCACCAGAGGTAACACCATATTGGACCTGGTCATCACCAACATGGGCGACCGGTGTTCAACACCGGAGGTCAACCCCTTGCTGGTTAGATCTGACCATAAACAAATCACTATGGATATCCACATTCCGCCCCCACCCCGGACAAAGGAAACCACAGTGAAAAACATTTTAAAAACAAACTTCACGTTACTTAAGACCAAGGTGAAAAGTTTCATAGCCCCCATGCTAAAGGATAACGCTGTCCAAGCTGCAAAATCCTTTACTAATGCATTCTATGGGCACCTACAAGAATGCATGGATCATGCTGTCCCAAGCAAAACCAAGACTCTCTCCTCCAAGAAAAGGAAACCAGTCTGGTGGACCCCTGTCATGAACAAGCTATACAATAGAAGGAGGAAACTAGTGCAGAAAAGAGCAAGATCCCAAGAAGGGAAGACATCCCTGATCAGTATCAACAAGAAACTATGATCCCTCATAAAATCATCCAAGGCTAGCTTCAAAAGAAAAATTGCCAAGGACTCCAAAGATAACCACAAAGCATTCTTTAGCTATGTCAAGAATCCTACAGACACTGGATCCTACCCAGTTCGGCTTTGTTAGGGGCAGATCCTGCCAGATCCTGCCTCTTAAACCTGGTTGATTTCTTTGAAACAGTCACCAAGGCCATTGACGAGGGGAAGGTGGTCCACACAGCCTACCTGGACCTTGCAAAAGCCTTTGATACAATACCCCACTCGGGCATTATAGATAAGCTCACCAGCTTAAATATAAACCCCTATGTCACTAGATGGGTTGCAAACTGGCTCAAGGACAAAACCCACATAGTTAGAATTGCTGGAGCCATGTCAGACTCCAAACCAGTTACAAGTGGCGTCCCACAAGGCTCAGTCCTGGGACCTCTCTTGTTTGGTATATATTTTTCAAAGGTACAGGCCAACATGGAAGGACTGTGGCTGACCAAGTTCGCAGATGACTGCAAACTGGGCGCCATAATCAACTCTCCAGCCGACACAAGCATCCTCCAAAAGGGCCTCATAGAAACAGACAACTGGTGCCAGAGCCATGGCCTCAAGCTAAACGCCAAAAAGTGTATAGTCATCCCCTTTGGCAAAAACAAAGTGCCCACAAATTACCAGATAGGTGGTAATCCATTAAGCACCGAAGAAGTAATTAGGAACCTGGGGACCCAAGTTGATAGCAATCTCTCATTTGACAACCACGTGGCCAAAGTGGTTAGAAAAACATTTTATATAGCCCACCTAATCATGAAGGGATTCACATCTAGATCAGGGGAGGTCATCGTGCCTTTTTACTCATGCCTCATCAGGCCCATAACTGAGTACAATGCCCCTTTTGGGATGTACCTTACCAGACACCTGCAGCAACTGGAAAGACCCCAAAAGTACCTCACCAAGAGGATCAAAGGGCTCAAACAGATGCCATATGCTGCCCGGTTAAAGAAACTCCAGCTCTACTCAGTGGCATACCACCTGTTCAGAGGCGATCTGTGCCTGACATATAAAGCCATGTCCAACCCGGAATTAATGGACATGCTGCACCTCAGAAACTCCAAATCCCATCGAGCTACATGCTCGAGAGACTTGAACCTCAGCAATGAATTAAATAGGACATGCTGGAGGGACAGATTCATAACCCAGAGGCTCCCTTCACTCTGAAATAAAATCCCCGTCCAGGTTAGGCAGAGTCCCTCATTGACTCTCTTCAAGAGGAATCTTGATGAGTGGATGGGAGATCGTAGGTTTACCCCGGGTATCACTTCTGTGTCACTGTTAGACAGAGGCACAGTATACTAACCTCAAAAAAGAGCATAGCAAAATTAATTTAAAATGGGTGGCGAAAGCCAAACACATTCTGGCTAGGCTTATAAATGCCCTAGGACAGATAGCCTAGTATGAACCTATGAACCTATTTAAGTGGCAATGCTCAGATCTGCTCAGAGTTAGTGCAGAATGGCACAAAATAAATTGAACTGACCGATATCACCAACATCCTGGCAAACAGGTTCAGTGCAAACTTCACCCCCTTCTCACCCCCAAAAGGGCCCATAACCATACCAGAAGAATGTAGAGCCCCTAAAATCACAATTGGGTTAAAACAGCCCTCTCCAAAGCCAAAAACACAGCATCAATGGCACCAGACGGTGTCCCAGGCTGCATCCTACATGAACTCAAAGACGAACTAACCCCTCACCTAAACACACTGTTCAAACTCAGTCTCTCCACAGGCTATGTACCCATAAAGTTGTGCACAGCAACGGTTATTCAGCTCTACAAAGGTGGAGCCACAACAGACCCCAGGAACTATCGCCCTATGAGCCTGACTAGCTTTGTCTGCAAGGATATGGAGTGCATCATCATTTGAACTCACTAACAGAGACATTGGGAACCTCCAAACACTGGACCCTACCCAATACGGCTTTGTTAAGGGCAGATCATGCCTCCTAAACATGGTGGTCTTCTTCGAGACAGTTACCAAGGCTATTGATAAGGGAAAGGTGGTACGCACAGCCTACCTAGACCTCACAAAGGCCTTTGACACCATTCCCCATTCTGGTATTATAGACAAGCTCACCAGCCTGAACATAAACCCCTACATCACAAGATGGGTTGCCAACTGGCTCATGGACAGAACCCACATGGTGAGAGTTGTGGGAGCTAGGACCGACTTTAAACCAGTTCCAAGTGGCGTTCCCCAGGGATCAATCCTAGGACCCCTCCTGTTTGGCATATACTTCTCAGAGTTAGAGGCAAGCATAGGAGGACTATGGCTGACCAAGTTTGCAGACAACTGCAAACTAGAGGCTATAATTGACTCTCCAACTGACACAGACATCCTCCAAAAGAGTCTCACTGAGACAGATACCTGGTGTCAAAATCATGGCCTTAAGCTAAATGCCAAAAAGTGCATAGTCATCCCCTTTGGAAAAAAAAAAAGTACCCACAAACTACCACATAGGTAGTAGTCCCTAAATACGGAAGATGTAATAAGGGATCTGGGGACCCAAGTAGATAGTAATCTCTCCTTTGATAATCACATTGCCAAAGTGGTTAGAAAATCCTTCTATGTGGCCCACCTAATCACAAAAGGGTTCACATCTAGATCAAAAGAGGTAATTGTGCCCCTCTACTCATCACTCATCAGACCCATCATAGAGTACAACGCCCCATTTGGGATGTACCTTACAAGACACTTGCAACAGCTGGAAAGACCACAGAAGTACCTCACCAAGAGGATCACTGGCCTCAAACAGATGCCCTATGCAGCTCAACTGAAGAAACTCCAGCTGTACTCGGTTGCATACTGCCTACTCAGAGGTGATATCTGCCAGACATACAAGGTCATGTCCAACCCAGAATTGATGGACATGTTCCACCTAAAGAAAACCATACTCCCTCGAGCCACATGCTCTAGGGATCTAAACCTTACCACAACAATAAGTGGGACATGCTGGAGGGATAAATTCCTGTCCCAGAGACTTCCCATGTTTTGGAACAAGATTCCAATCTACATTAGGCAGAGCTCCTCACTAACACTCTTCAAGAGAAACCTTGACGATTGGATGGGAAGCAGAAAGTTGGCTCTGCTGGACAGAGGCACAGGGAACGAATATAAGGGGGCGGCGAAAGCCAACACATTCTGGCTAGGCTTATAAATGCCTTGGGGCCAATAGCCTATGTCAGAAAAATATGTATCAATGTGTGTATTAGTAATATGCTTAGTGCATTTAGAGCTTGAAAAGGGTTAACACATTTATTCTATTTCATACTGCATAAATCTGTACAAACTGCAGTTGCTTTCTGACCTTGTATTGTTAGCTAAAATCTTGCTTGTGCCTTGGAAATTTCCTGAGAAGCAGGTGATTTCTGCTTGCGTTAGGAAAATAATGAATAGAACAATACTACTTGTATGAAACTTAGACAAGAAGTTCCGCTGTGCCATGAGAAAATACACAGCTGTAGAAGTTACAGATAATTAGGACAAAGCCTGTTTGAAAATATGAACTGCAATCAGCATTTGCTTGTATCTGAATTAGAAGAGTACATTGAAAAGTAGCACTGTACAATAGAGGCTTGTAAACGGATTAATGGTCACCAAGGCCAGGTTGTTTTTCTCAAAAATTTCTCACAAATCTAGTCATGTCAGCAGAAAATCTGAGCAACATCTGCTGTAGAACAATGCTAAAAGTTGTGTTTGATTACGTCAGCTTAGAAGGTCATGTCTTGTAAAACAGTATAAGAATGAACATACTTCCTGTTAATAGTTAGACAAATCCTTGTACTTGCATGTTTTTGTCTCCTTGCGGCAAGTAAATTAAAGGTGCCTTAACTGAACCTTATGTGTGTTGGTCTTTGAAGTTTTTTCCTTTGACATCCTAGTACCTACCTATGAAACTATGAACCTATGAACCTATATGGGAGCTCACAAATCCACACCCAGTTTGACTGGACAAGCCTTATACGAGAGAGAGGGTATGGTCCAAGGGCAGGTCGTACCACAGCATAAATGGTCACAACTCAATTGCTTTGAATTTTCCAGGTTTCTATACATAGCTCTCAAATGTGCAGATTTTTGCAGGATTTCCACATTTTTGCTTCATTTTTTGTCTGTTCCTGATAGAATTTGTGGCTTTCTGGCAAATTACTTTGAATTGAAGTCACTAAATAGTGGCATACATTTGAATTTTAGACTTCATAACCTTCAAAAAATACACACTAACATGGTCTGTTATTTTAGCAACTTTCTAAGTTTATAAGAACAATATTTAAAATATGTCTCTATTTTGAGTCTTTACCCCCCCCCCCAACCATTATTCTAGGCTTTGCCCAGATTTCTTGCACTAAGAGGTTGAGAGGTATTTTTCTATGTATATCATCCTAACCCTGCCCCTAGTAGCTGTTGCCTGTACCTGTGTCACTGCAGAGGCATTTTATGCCCTCCTTTAGTATTTGTGTGATCTCTCATACATACCAGTGAGAGCTACTACCACAAGAATGAATTGCCAACCCACATTCCCTGCTCCTGTGGCTACTGCTAACATGCAAGCCTCTAGTTGCATCAGGGCTGGTTGTCCTGACTAGGATTACCATTTCCTTCCCTTTAGAATGGGTGAGGTGGAGCAAACCACTCAGTGTCTCCTTTTACTGTCTGTTTTCTCCAGCATTCAAGCCACTATTCAGACTCTAATCATCTGGTCAAATTCAAAGTTTTATCCCTGTATACTTCAGAGTCAGGATTATATGCTGAGAGTGAAAAAAAATGAATGATGACTGAAAAGGTATTAATCAAATATCATTTTAAAAATATATATGTCACTTGAGAGATAAAGCAGGTCATGAAGTAGAGGAAAACACCTACCCTTCACCTGTAATGTGGAGTGATGTGTCCTGTCACTACATTCATTTATGTTTTAACTAAGGCCATGCGGGAGTGATACTCAGGAAATACCTCATTTTCAAGACTCTGTTACTCTCTATTCCATTAGGTAACTGACTATAGAGTTTGAATTAATTAGTAAGATATTATGTGCTCAGTCACCCACATAAGGGTTCATAGGTTCATAGGTTGGTACTAGGCTATCAGCCCTAGGGCCTATACAAGCCTAACCAAACAATTCTCTGGATATTTCTTCCCACAATATTTACTTCCCTAGAACCCTGTCTAGCAGGGCTGCTGACATGATCCCCAGGGTGAATTTCATATCTCCCATCCAATTGTCAAGGTTCCTTTTGAAGAGGGCCAAGGAGGCTTGACATGTATGGGCAGTCTATTCCAGAGTATGTGGAGTCTCTGGGTCAGGAACCTATCCCTTCAGCATGTTTTCTTAATTGTGATGACAAGGTTTAGATCCCTGGAGTGTGTGGCTCTGAGGAATTGGAATTTCTTTAAGTGGAGCATGTCCAACAGCTCAGGGTTTGACATGGCCTTGCATGTTAAGCAGAGATCATCTCTGAGTAGACGATATGCCACAGAGTATAGATGGAGTTTTTTAGATGGTCAGCATAGGGTATCTGCTTTAGGCCTGTGATTCTTTTAGTGAGGTATTTCTGCGGCCTTTCCAGCTGTTACAGATGTCTTGTGAGGTACATACCAAACGGGGCATTGTACTCTATAATGGGTCTAATGAGGGATGAGTACAGTGGGACAATGACCTCCTTTTTTCTGGGTGAAAAGCCCTTAGTGATGAGGTTTGCCACATAGAAGGATTTCCTGACTGTTGTGGCAATGTGGTTATCGAAGCTGAGACCACTGTCCACCTGTGTCCCTAAGTTTCTCATCACACTTTCGGTGCTTAGTGTACTACCACCTATGTGGTAATTCATGGGTACATGTTTTTTCCCAAAGGGGATAAATATACATTTCTTGGCATTAAGCTTGAGCCCATGGCTCTGGCACCAAGCATCTGTTTCTGTAAGGCCCTTTTGTAGAATATCCACATCATTTGGGGATTCAATAATGGCTCCCAGTTTGCAGTCATATGTGAACTTTGTTAGCCAGAGTCCCTTAGTGTTGGCCTGTATGTCAGAGAAGTAGATGCCGAACAAGAGCAGTCACAGGACTGAAACCTGAGGTACTCCACTTGTCACTTGTCTGGAGCTGGATTTGGAGTCAGCTACTTTTACAGTCTGGGTTCTGTCAGTAAGCCAGCTGGCAACCCATCGAGTGATGTAGGGATTTATACCCAGCTTAGTAAGTTTATCTATGATTCCAGAGTGGGAGATGGTGTCAAAGGCCTTGGCAAGGTCCAGATAGGCTGTGTGGACTGCCTTACCCTCGTCCACAGCTCTAGAGACTGATTCGAAGAAGTCAGTCAGGTTCAGGAGACAATATCGGTCCTTCACAAACCCAAACTGGGTGGGGTCCAGTGTTTGAAGGTTGCCAATGTCTTTGTTTATAAGTTCCATGATAATGCATTCCATGCCCTTGCAAATCAGGCTCATCAGACTGATGGGACGGTAGTTCCTGGGATCGAAGGTGGATCCCCCCTTGTGGCGTGAGATAACTGTAGCTGTGCACCACTCAGTGGGCACGAAGCCTGAGGTGAGGTATGATTAGACATGACACTTAGGTGAGGTGCCAGTTCATTTTGTAGTTCATGTAGTACACAGCCTGAGATGTCATCTGGTCCCATGGATGCTGTATTCTTAGCTTTGGAGAGTGCGGTTTCTATCTGTGTGGCCGTGATTACTGGAATTTGGCAATATTTTGGCATTGAGATGGGCCCTTTAGGGGGTGAGAGGGGGATGAAGTTGGCACTAAATCGATCTGCCAGGATACTGGCAATATCATGGGTTCATAGGCTCATAGGTAGGTACTAGGCTATCTGCCCGAGGGCATTTATAAGTCTATCCAGAGTGTGTCGGCTTTCACAGCCCCATTGATTAATTAACTGAGCCTCTGTCAAGCAGAGCCAATGAAGTGATCCCAGGGGTGTATTTTCTGTTACCTATCCACTTGTCAAGGTTTCTCTTGAAGAGTGTTAGTGAGGAACTCTGCCTAATGTAGATGGGAATTTTGTTCCAAAGCATGGGGAGTCTCTGTGACAGGAATCTATCCCTCCAGCATGTTCTATTTATTGTTGTGGTGAGGTTTAGCTCACTAGAGTGCATGGCTCACAGTGACTTGGATTTCTTTAGTTGGAGCATGTCCATCAATTCTGAGTTGGACATGGCTTTGTAAGTCAGGCAGAGATCACCTCTGAGTAAGCGATATGCCACTGAGTACAGGCAGAGTTTTTTCAGTCGGTCTGCATAGGGCATATGTTTGAGGACAGTAATCCTCTTGGTGAGGTACTTTTGTGGTCTTTCCAGCTGATGGAAGTGTCTTGTGAGGTACATCCCAAATGGGGCATTGTACTCTATGGTGGGTCTGATGACTGACGAGTAGAGGGGCACTATAACCTCTTTATTTCTAGGTGCAAACACTTTAGTAATTAAAAGGGCCACATAGAAGGATCCTTCTTGGATGCTTGGGATCAGTATATTTAATGCCATTCTGTTGTAGCTCAGACCAGATCTGAGCATTGCCATTTAGATTTTTGACATAACTATAGAATGCCTTGCAGTTGTCTTTGGAATCTTTAGCAATTTTATTTTCGTAACTAGCTTTTGAGGATTTTATGAGGGCTCTCAGCTTCTTACTGAGGCTGGTAAGGGAGTTTTTTGCATCCTGGGATTTTCCTCTTTTCTGCAACAGTTCTTCCTTCTGTTGTATAGTTTGCTTATGGCAGGTGACTACCAGATTGGCTTCCTTTTTTGGAGGAATGCATCTTGTTCTATTTGGGATGGCACGATTCATGCACAAGTGGATGTGTTCATACAGTGCATTAGTGTAGGATTCGGCAGTTGAACTTTCAGCTCCCATCTGCATGGGTGCCATGAAGTTTGTCACTTCTGAATTAAGTACCATGAAGTTGGATTTGGAGAAATTTTTTACGGAGGTTTCCTTACTGGAGGGTGGGGGTGGGATGTGGATGTCAAGGGTGATTTGCTTATGGTCAGACTTGATGAATGAGGGGGTGACCACTGGTGTGGAGCATCTATCTGCCATGTTGGTAATGACCAGGTCTAGGATATTGGTGCCCCTGGAAGGGACAATGGATTAGTTGATCCAGGGCATTGGAATTTATGAATTCCAAGAACCGTTGGGAAAAGGTGTTGGTACCTGAGTAGTTTTCCCAGTTAATGGCAGGGTAGTTGAAATCATCCAGTATTAGGGTGTTTTGTTCTATCTTAATATTTTCCAGTATGTTTAGAAAGGTGTAGTGAAAATCTTGGGGCATGGTGGGGGATCTGTAGCAAGCTACAATTTGGATTGCAGTCTTACCTAGTGTTAGTTTTACGTGGAGAATTTCAGATGCATTGTGTTGGGCAACTAGCCTGGAGATGTGAATATCCTTGGTGAATATGGACAATCCTCCACCTTTAGTGTTTCGGTCTTGGTTTGGTGGCCGAAAAGTGTGGTAAGAGTTGTAGCCTGGTATTGCAGGGGTGCTCTCTGGAGTCTTGAACCAGGTCTCAGTTACTGCACAGATATCGATGTTCTCTATTTTTATGAGTGCCTAGAGAGAGTGCATTTTGAGGTTTAGACTTCTAGCACTGAGTAGCATTAACTTCAGATTTTGCATGCTTGTATCTGTTACAATGGTGGTTTTGTCCTTTGAACCTTGCTTAGAAAAGCCACTATTTGGGGTGGCAAGAGCTTTAGCCAGTTACCTGAATACCAGGGACGACAGGTGCAAACCATCTCTGGCAAAGCATCGTGGTTTGTCAATCATGTCGGCCCAGGCAGATAAATACTGGATCCCCTTTGAATGACAGCAGAAGCTTAGCCAATTGTTGAAGTCAATCATTTTGTCCTTATACTGTGGTATAACATTCTGGGTGAAGGCAGGACGCTACTCAGGGCTAGGGTCATATCTGCCTGGGCCACATGATCCGAGAGCTCTTCCATGTCTCTTTTCATGTATTCCAGGGAGGTACGTCTCAAGTCATTCACCCCAACATGGACAATGACAGAGTCATATTTGTACCTGTTGTGGAGTGACTTGAGTGCATGCGTTATGTGGCAGATCCTGGCACCCGACAGGCAGCTGACTGTAATTTTCTCCTTGCTCAGTCTGGTGAGTGGGACATCAGTGTGCCTGACTATAGAGTCACCTATGACTAACGTGTTGGGTATGTTATCTTGACTTATGGGCTGTTGTTGGGTGGCAAACTGGTGTTGTGAGCTATGTGTCACTTTGGTTGTGACTGGTGTTTGCATTTCAGCTTCGGAGGTCTTGTTGCTTTGGTAGGTTAATGTTAAGGGCCTCCGCATATGTGGGTTTAGTGTTGCTATGTGTGGGTGTTGATGGTGTGGGTTTTGAAGGGCTGTGTGTTGCTTGAGGTGTAGTGCAGGTGTTAAACTTCTCCTCTTGACTGTCTAGCACAATCTTGGCTGGAGAGAGCTTTGCTTCAAGTTTGACTATGTAAGTGCATCTCTCACAGGTTGTAGTGTTGGGTGGTAGGAGGAGAGGGTTATCTGTGTACATGAGGCAGTTGCTGCATTGCCCCAGTATGCCCAGATTCACCAGGTGGACAGGAGAAATCACTGGAAGCTGACCCTTGGACATGTCTGTTTAGGTGATTTTTTTGTAAAGTACAAGAGCTGTTTTCCCTTACCTTTGCAGGGTACTTTGCAATTATAAACCGTTTAGTGCTTACGATTAATTTCTCCTTATTAACAAGGAGAGTTGAGTGCTTGTATGAGTTTAAGGCTTCCTAGCGCTTTCCAGCAGGTTCTAGAGCAAGTACGATTAATTTCTCCTTATTAACAAGGAGATTTGAGTGCTTATATCAGTTTAAGGCTTCCTAGTGCTTTCCAGCAGGTACTAGAGCAAGTGCATTCCCAGCTGCAGAGGCATTGTCAGTTTCCAAAAAAATGTTAATATCACTACCTTAGCTTACTGTGTTTTAAAATTAATTAGGATGGCCTTATACGTCTTCAGCTAGTGTGTTGCCAACTGAAGGACTGCTAATTTTGAATGTTTTAAATGGGTTTGTCCATTTCACATAACACAATGTGATATAAGAAAATAAAAAATAAGGTTGTTTCTGCAAATCTGTCACCTGACAAGTCATTTCAGATTAGGTAATGCAGCACATAGGCAGTAGCTGTCTAAAGCCCTGTATAATTTAGTATACAAAATAATGCCATTTTGATCTAGCATACTTTTCCAGAACATTTATAGTGTAAAGCCCATATTATGATTTCAGCATTCAGTAATGTGGACATTTGGAATTTTGGGCTCAGTCAGTAGACATTTGAGCTTCTGATTTTCAATTTTATGCAATGGACTGATGGACAGCATCTTGGATATGTACTGTACAAAGTACAAACATAATTGTCAATGAGATCTGTAACTGCTGAGGTACTCATACTAGAAGAAGTTAAATATTGAGTTTTTTCTGTGAAAAATCATAATGTGTCTATGATAGAATATTTGCTTTATCACAGCATAAGATATACAACTTCTGATTATTTGACAGTGCTCTTAGTGGAGTCTCAATATACTCAGTGAAATGTAAGATGTATGAATTAATAATTTTTTGCTCGGTATGCAAAACATCAGCTATGCTGTTCTAGCAATGAAATTAAAATGATTGCTCACGGTTATATATTAATGTGTAATGAACAGTACGAGAGGAATTACAGACACAGAAGTGTGGAACTGTATTGTGTACATGTATGTAATTCTGCATGCATCACAGAGACAAATAGAATATGGATGTTGTCAGTTATTTGACAGATATAAATGATAAGTTTACAACCCAGGAATGAAACTTTTCATAAAAAAGCAGAAGTGGACACCTTTAACACTTTATACTCAACAACATAAATATCAGTGATCAAAAAAAAACTTTGATAATAGATCTAAAAAGAGGATAGAGGTAGTAAAGTTCTGTTGTTTACCAATAAGCACCAAATAACAATGAAAGAAAAGCTGAAAATATATAAACTTCTGGAAAACAAAAAGGGAATTATAGAAAATGAAACAGGAGCCTTGAATGTGAAAAACTACAGAGACAAAAAGTGTGAAGGGAATTCAGTTATATAAAGAAGCAGTGGAAATGCTACAATTCTGGATGGCAGTTGCTTTTTTGGACGTTGGTCATGGATGGATGTACTCTATTTCTATTAGTGCACAGCTGAGTAGAGAAAGTGGTTGAAAAGTGCAATGGCAAAGCATCATCTCTGGCTGGCTGAAGTGTAATTTGATTCAGTGGAAGAAGTGAAAGGGTAATCTTTACTAAATAAAAATATTACTTGGTAAACATTTTCAGAGTTTATTTCATTGCTGCAGCTTTTATGATACTGAAACTGAATTGAAAACTGAACCTAGAAATAATGTTGTTTTTTTCATGCATACATAATAACTATGATTTTTTTAGACAGATACGTGTTTAGGTGCAGTAGCCGCGGTGATGCAGTGGTAGCATTGTCGCCTCACAGCAAGAGGTTCTCCCGTTCGATTCTCAGCTGGAGCACCTTATGTGTGGAGTTTGCATGTCCTCCCCACAGTCGAGTGGCATTCGAAAGACATGCATGAATGGGCGTGCCTTCGTTGAAGGTTGGGCTTCGGGCTGGCACCTCGGCACTGTAAAAATCGACTGCCAACCATTAGCGGGCTGGAGTTCCGTCGTGGAGACCACTAATGGGGAAAAGCTGAAGGAAAAATAACAACAACAATGTGTTTAGGTGCAGTACATTGTAGTTTTCATTTATCCTATAACATAACTCCCTACATATAAATTACTCAGCTTCCTTACAGGTCTTTTAGTTTGCAGTGTAGTTGTTTAATTACTTATCTTCTTCAATAGTGTAGTTACACCTTCTTCACAGGACTGTTTAAAACATAGACAAGATTGCACTTTTCTCATCAAATGTGGCAGCAAAACATCTTACCTTCTAGTCCTGCATTGCTTCTTTCCAGAGTATTAATGATGTGATATATTTAAGCAAAAACTGACAAAGTGGTGTGGTATAGTGAAGATTTACCCACGGTAGGTGTGGTTTAATCATGAGGATGAAGCCAGAGTGATTAAATAAATCCAACCATGGGTAAATTTCAATATACAACAACCACGGAATCTGTTATTGCTATTATACAATGACATTATTTAAGAAAAAAATACTTACTTTTCTTAAATAATCCCCGGGATTCATGAAACTCGGCGCAAGGAGGGCGTTAGCCTTGTGCCGACCGTGTGGCGTAGAGATGGCGCAGCAGCACCACATGCATATTAATGAAGGTGCGCTGCTGCAATGTCCATGTGCATAGGAAACATGCACGAGTGCAGGAGGAGTGTCTAAGCGCTGCACGGTGGTGTGAACATGTTGGCTGCAGACGCACAACCTAAAATGCTGACTAGTACAGCCTGCCTCTAATAGTAATCACTCCCGTCAGTGTCCGTGGATACTAAAATTTATGCAAAGCATACAAGAAAGTTTCGCGAACACCAAAATAAAAAGTAAACACAAAGGCACATAGTTGAATAGTGAGCTCCCGTCCCTCGAACAAATGACATTTAAAACCCCGTGCCCGTATTCCATTGTAGTGTTGATTGTTATACCAAGTGGAAGTAAAACGCAGCGTGTTTGTGCACCGCTGCCCTTTGCTAAGCCTAGCCTAATGGTTAGGGTTACCACCTGTCCCACTTTGTGAGGGACAGTCCCTCTCTGGGCAGTCGTGTCCTTACCACAAATATTAAAAATGGCAAATGTCCTGCAATTGTAGGACATAATTATGCCCCATATTTTATGTAATAGTTCCATAAAATAGTTATTTCTGTATCTAAAATACCTAAATGTTACAAGAAACAGAATAAGCAACTAAACTGCTACAAGAATAAGCTTTCACAGGCATAAAAGTAAAGCACTACCCTTTGTACTGACCGTGGGTATGTGTCGGCCTGTAAAATCTGATGTGTGTCCCAAAAATGTCCCACTTTGGCCAATTGAAAAGGTGGCAACCCTACCAATGGTCAGAACATTCGCTCAATAACTGCCCATTCACATTCCAATTCGTCCTTGTCTGGATGGTCCAAAGATGAATGGGTATTACCCGGGTCTACCTACCATGTCATGAAAGATAAGTATTTGTGTGTACCTATGTGCGTGAAGTACAACATGTGGAAGATCAAATATGCTAGGGTTGTCCTCATAACCATATTGGTACCTGAGATATGTAGAATACGCAACGTGCTCTGTTGTCTGTGCTATGGGCCATCAACCAGAGAAGGGATGGATGGTGTGTCTGGAATATGGGGGGGGGGGGTGACGGGTAATGTAATAATTCGCCAAGGGGAGACTGGGTCTGATGTACAATAGGTGAACTGGAGGTACGAGGGAGCAGTGAGTGAATCAGAACGGAAACCAAAGAACATACATTCACATCTGCAATACACCCTGACAGGCCATACTGCAGAACACAATCCCACAAACATATGAACATTAAAATGTGTGATACACATACACAGAAACGTTACAGGCTCACACCCACATAATGGTCTGGCCTGAACTGAGCCATCCAACCCCAACACACATGGATACATAATTGAATACCCATCATCCCCTCCACAGCACACCCCCCCTCCCCTTGCTGAACGTCCACCAAAACCACCCATACTCGAGCTGCTAGCTTGACACAGCCATATCTGTACTTAGTGCCCCCTACCCTTATCTAGTAGGCAGTCGCACCCTAGTCAGTCTCAGGCTTGCAAACTAGATATCCCTTGCATGTATAACCCTCCCTCATTTTCGTAAATCCAAAAGAATGGGAGTTATTGGTGTCCAAAATTTTTGGCCATCCCTCATGGGATAAGTGTCTGTTCTAAAGATTAGACTTGGTTGCACGACACGATGTCCGGCCCCATAGACAACCGGACACAAGTTGCATTAGCAGTAGTCATCCACAACTCTGCTCAGCCTCCAGCCGGTCCTGCAGAACCTACGACCCGGGATTAAACATCTGACCATGATGCACATCTCCCCATGTGCATTATCAGGAATTTATACCATTCACATGTTCCCATGAAGCTTCCCCATAGCTATCTCCCAAATAGTACATGTCTACAAATTGTATACCCCGTCTAGGTTCCTCGTCGTAATGATGCACACAACCCCTGTATACAAACAGTGCAGGTACCTCCCGTATGCGATTGTTCATATACATGGCCATGTATAACTCCAGATATGTAGTCATATATCTATAAATGTACATACTTATAATCGCATAGCCACACATCACACATACATGCATATAAGTAGTTGTCAGGTATGTGTCCATTTCATAAATATCTATACTTGAAAATCTATACATATGCCTCTCAGAAACATATGAATAGTAACATGTACTACACATATGTACACCACCTGACTGTCACATTTGTTGCCAGTACTGTGGAATGGCTGTAGTAAAGTCATATATCCTAATTACGATCCATACAGAATGTATCACGGATGGTTTAGTGGTAAAACCAGTGACTATGGTGTTCCTGTTCCCGGGTCCAAGCCCTGCAAGGGCTAATTTTATATGATGGCCACAATAATGGCAGTCGGATATAGGGTGATTAAGGTGCTTTAAAGCAGACGTAAGCGGGTATGCGCGACGGTAAGTGGTGGTAATTCAACAGTATGGGAAATGTAAATAACCATGTAGATGTATATGCAGGTGTATGTACAGATATAACTTTCTACAACTCACCACAGCCCACAAATTACTATTCCATCCTACTAACTGTCCTGCACTTTCCAATATTCTGCAACCCTATACCCCCATCAGATCCCTTAGATCTTCTCATCAAAACCTGATCTCAGTACAAAAACCTAAGCGCCCCGCAGGTCAACTTTTCTTATCCTTTACCCTTGCTAAGAAATGGAATGTCCTACCCTCCTCCCTAAGAACCTGTAACAACCTAGACAACTTCAAAACCCAACTCCATTCTCACCTTTATCTAAACAGGATTTGCAACTGTACTCTCCAACCTACATCAGTCCAACTATCCTTCCCCTTCTCTCCAGGCTAACCTCTATAATCTCTCTGATCCTTCTCTAACCTTTCCTAAAATGCCAAACTATTACCAACTAAAGCATCTTTACTCTTTATGCTTAAGCTACCCAGGCATACTCCCTACCCTCCTTCACCTCTTCTAAAATACTAATTGCATAAGCTTCTAACATTAAAGTTCTGAATGTCCTTCCTTCTTTTTGCCTTTTCTCTGTCTCTTTATTTAATAAGCCAATTTTGCCAAATTGAAATTGTCAATACTTTTTGCTAACTTTGCTAATTTAGCAATCTGATATTGTTTTTGTAGACTACTTTCTAGCCACCTGTTAACTTGTAATGTTCTTCTGTGTCTTAACTC
>NC_056734.1:400220638-400258138 GCF_019279795.1 Protopterus annectens | reverse complement strand
CAGTTACATGTAAGTACATATATAAATACATAAATACATATATACATATATATATATATATATATATATATATATATATATATATATATATATATATATATATATATATATATATATATATATATATATATATATATATATATATATATTTATATGGATCACCTTCAGTTTACCGAAATGCCACAACGCCGAAACACAAATCACCGACACCAAAAGACCGGCAACAACAAATACCGACAACGCAAAACACCGAACACCATTACACCGACACACTACATGTAAATAACACAGTACACTACATGACATATCCACTAGCCCTAACCCAAACCCTAACCCTAAGATCCGACACTACCGCACACTTACCCTACCTGCACCCTAACCCTAACTCAATTACCCACCCCTAACCCTAAGGTCCGACACTACCGCACACTTACCCTACCTGCACCCTAACCCTAACTCACTTAACCCACCCCTAACCCTAAGGTCCGACACTACCACACACTTACCCTACCTGCACCCAAACCTAACTCACTTGACCCACCCTAAAACATAAACCCGTCACTAACACACACTTACATTACCCAAACCCTAACTCCGACACTACCGCACACTCACCTTTCACACACCCTAACCCTACATCCCTCACTATTGCACACTTACCTGTCCACTCCCTACTCCTAAATCCCTCACTATCGCATACTTACCAAGTTGTGCTTACACATTCCCCTTGTCGGTCTTCCAGCTGTCGGGATTTCAGCATGTCGGTCAACTGCGTTGTCGGTCCTTTCGCGTTCCTCTTCCGCGTGTCGGTGAATCGGCGTTTCAGTAAACTGAAGGTCATCCATTTATATATATATATGTGTGTGTGTGTGTGTGTGTGTGTGTGTGTGTGTGTGTGTGTGTGTGTGTGTGTGTGTGTGTCTGTGTGTGTGTGTGTGTGTGCGTAGATATATAGAGATACACAGCTATGATAGGAAAAGCACACAGGAATGACATATGTTCACAGGCTATGGCAATGGAAGTGATGAGCCCAGGCAAGACACATGACACACATAGCATGCCCTTCCACCCTGCCTACAGCCGGACACGGGAAATATACACGCAATCAATGTAAAGTGTCCACTGATCCCCAGACCACAGGCAGGATACAACCGGGGGGGGACACAGTGCACCCGTGGATTCTAATCATGGAACACATACTGGAGCATCCCTTGCGTGACACCCCAAAAATTGGCCAAACCATACAAAGACTCGGAATACAAGGGTGGGTAACCCTGATGACCCATGGGCCGAGACAATTTTATGAAATGGGTCCTGTGAAGTGGAGAGTGGGCAGCGGTGCAGTGGTGTGTCCAGAACCGATCAGGTCCCAGAATAAGGATGGGTGCTGTTGTGGAGGCGAGGGTTGGGGAACTATGAGTAGCTACTTATGGGTCTAGGTGTGCAGGCGTTTTCTGATGTTGGCCAATATGGACAGCCCTAGGGATGCAAGCAAATGAGTTCAGTGGGCAGAGGCATCGCCCAACGAGCAGCCATACCCACTGTGAGACCCACTAAAGCAAAGTGTAATCTATATGGCAAGGAACGAAATAACCAGATGTAGATGTATATATGTAGAGCTATGTGTTTGTATATTTACCCATAGCGAGATAGAGATATGCTTCTCCCTCGCCGTAGTACCTATGTATACATACAGATACATACCCACATATGAATATATTCATATGCAGACAACCATAGTCCCATATGTCATTAGATTTTATATATATATATATATATATATATATATATATATATATATATATAAATATATATATATATATATATATATATATATATATATATATACAGCAAGATATGAATATACATGTATGCATACATATGCAGATATAAATGTATATATTAATATCAATATATATATATATATATATATATATATATATATATATGTTACAGTGAAGATACACATGTATGTAGCTAGGATATGATACAGCAGTTATAGGTAACATATGTTCACAGGCCAGGCATATGTTGGTGGGAGGTCCAATAAACAAACATGTAACACGTAGCATCACCCCCCCACCCCAGCTAGGCCAGTGAGACATACAGACACACAATAAAGGTAAATACACCACTGCTTCCAAGACCACCAGCGGGAAACTACCAGTGGGAGGGATCTGCAAGGTCTGCACTTGAAACATAGACATCGATGTCCCTTGTGGGACACCAAAAATTAATGATCGGAGCCAGGCCCTGTAATTATTTCTCCGATCAGGCTGTAGACGTACACGGATCAGTAGGTTGTGCAAGCCTGATAACACATGGGTCGACACAATGTATGATATGTGTCCCAACACGGGGAGAGTGAGCAGTGTATAATGGTGTGTTTATGCCCCACCTGCACCCACAATAAGGATGAGTGCTGTAGAGGAGTGGCAGGTAGGGGAACTATGGGTATGCGATTATGGGCCTGGGTGTGCAGGTGTTGGCTGGCAGAGCTGTATTAGAACCGCCCCGTGGATGTAAGTAATATCTCCATGTGGGCATAGCAGATGCCCATACCTCCCAAACCCTAAGAGCACATCCACTGGATAGTCCATAAACCACTGGGGGAACACATAGGGACCATACCATTGAACTTTCCCGATTATCAGGGACGTCTGTGATTACGACTCAGAATCTAACTCTGTACCACCTAAATCCTCCTAGAACTAGTGCTATTAGGAGGAAAGGTGATGGAATACACGTAATGAATAATGACAACATGTAAAAGTCATAAACAGCATGTACCTCAGACAATGTGTATGAATACATATGCTCTGGGTCTGTCATTGTGTCAGGTTAATAGCACCAAACTTCTAAATGTGTCCCTGATGTTGTTATGCAGTGTCCTTGATTCAGTGTTCAGTCTTCCCCATTCGTATGAGAGGTCTGATAGTGACAGAAAGTGCATATTCTGCTGACTACCTTAGAAAGATGATGGAATAATAGGTTAGGGTTACCACCTGTCCACCTTTGTGAGGGACAGTCCCCTTTGGGCAGTTGTGTCCTGCAAAATATTTGAAAATATGACAAATGTCCTGAGATTTTAGGACAAAGATTTCCTATATTGTCTGTAGTAGTTGCATAAAACAATTATTTTGTATCTGAAACACCTAAATGTTATAACAAACAGAATAAGCAACTATATTGCTACAAGAATAAGCTTTTATTTAGGCAAAACAGTGAAGTTATTTCCTTTGTACTGGCTGTGGGTATGGTTTGTCCTGCAAAATCTGACATTTCTACATAAAAGTCCCACCTTGGGCAATTGAAAAGGTGGCAACCCTTAGGTATGCGGTAGCATGACTCGGCCAACGGATGTGGGTCCCAAAACCCAATTACTTGTCTGTATTGAAAAGTCTCGGTTCCCATGTATCAGCCAGACGGGAGCAGATTGTAAGAGGAACACACAAATAATATGAATAAATAACTGGACAGACCACCGATTCCTTACAGTCGAATGGCATGCCATTGCCTAATGGGCAGCCATTCCTGATACTGTAGGCATGTAATCCGATGTAATAGGCATCAGTAATATTGTGGTCCTCGCTCCCACCCAGGGGTGTGAGTGTCAGATGCAAGCACCAATGTCGGTGCATTTGCAAGTGCGGGAGTGAGCGGGTGTAAGCCTGTTTGGCTACCATTATGCATGTATTGCACTGGTAAAGCAATGTAGAGGCTAACTGAGTGTAAGAAGCTGTAACCAGAGGTTAGCATTGCTTAACACCACGCAAACCCACGCACACCTGCTCACAACTGCTTTCATGTGCCTTACTCCATCCATATCCAATGGCCTTGTTCTGCCCTGCAACCAAATAAACATCCTCTGCAAGGCTCGGAACCAGGACCCTGCACACACAGCTATGTGATTTACCAATATGCCATGGCGGATATATAGACAACGGACAGTACCACAAACATATCATACAGCACAGTCATTCAACAGTATAGGAATGTATCCCATCATGTAGATGTATATGTGAGTGTTTATGTCCAGCATATAGGTACATACATATATAGAGATATATCAGGAACATACCATGTGGCAACAAAGCATTACAAACAAATGAAATGGGAAACACCAGCGACGCCTGTATTATGTAGTGGTGTTGTTCTATGTAATCTCAAGAGTCCTTCAGACAGACATGTGTCATTCGTACATGCAAACAGTTGTACATTGGCCGTATACATCACTCTGTGCATGTAATGTACCTGTCCAATCATTATGTGTGAACAGTACTTTTGCAAGGTGCTGTGTGCAGCATCATCATCATGATAAAGGTAAATGGGGTAACCATAGAGGGACCGGTAGTGGTGTGTATAAAATGGGGTCATCCTCATCACATGTGCCTGGACCATTTAGGAGTGATGTGCATACCAGGATCGTGCACCTGAGGGACAGGGGTGAGGATAACAGGAGTATGTTGTGATGCATATTACAAGGGTTATATGTGTCCAGTGGGCACATGTGTGAAATGGATAGCTATGTATAGGGCAGATGTTGTCCTAGGAGCCGATTGGCCTTATGTTTCCGTAGGGTGAGGGTCGGATGTGGGGGAAGGAGAGTATGTATGGCTGTGGCGGATAGGTAGGGTAAGATCACAGACAAGATAGCATGCATGGTCAGTATATGACACATGTGGGGGGATACACCTCAGACAGGGATGGGTGTTTGGCATTCACAGGCCCATGGGAACAGTGGGACAGAGGTCCCCAGCCATGGGCTGCCACCACTGCACCTAAACAGCTGCAAAGGAGGCAGTGCTGGGGGCTGTCCAGGAGGGGCAGCATCACCCTGTAAATGTGACACACCACCCTTGAGCTTGCGTATCTTGCTTCGGAACCCCTTAGTGAGCCCCCAACGCAGCACATCCAGGACTGCACAACAGCAGACATGTACCTATCTGGTCCTGCTCCCAGGGGGGACATGCCCCATCCTCAGTGGTGGTACCACCAGAAAGTGGTGCAGAGCCAACAGAGGTTGATGTCCAAGGCTGGGTCCCAGATGTGCTGGTTCCCAGTGCCATGTTCAGCTGAAGTGAGACAGGGGGTTCTGCTGGGACCTCCCAACCCATTCAGCCTATGGTGTTGCAGTTTAAACCCACATATGGCTTAGTGATAGACAACAGCATACAGGATTACCTACAACAGTATGCACAGATATCACCATCAACCCAACACAACAGATGGTATACATTTGCAGAGGGAACACAACACATGCATATATACTGTATGCCATCTGTAGTAGATGTGTGACCGCAGCTATGAACAGTTGCCCATTATTGGCCTGTCACTGGGAACCCCAGACAGTGTCTGTCATACCACTGTTTCATGTGACATATGTCCAGTCAGGGATGTGATGGCAGTAACACATCCCTATCATCATGTACTGTCTGCAATACTCACACTATGCTCCTGCTGTGCACAGATGTGTGTTCAGTGTGTAACACATGAAACAAATGGCTCCACACACTGACCAGTTCACAGATAGCCCTACAGATGGGGTCCCTCACGAACAGAGTGCTGTCATGTCTGTATTAAAACATGCAGAATAGCCATTACCACACACAACATGTTAAACAGGCAGTAGTCTCAATGCAGCATATCTACACTTACATGCTGTAGTCATGTGTGGCACATCACCCTCCTGTCTTTAGGCTATTTCCCACTGTGTATGATGTTTGAGGTACATTCAGATATCATCTGTGATGCCGTTTCAGAACACCACATCCAGGTACCACTCACAGCGACTGTCATGGCCAAATACCTACATGTTTTTCCTAGATAGTGTACTGTGTTTATCATGCGAATGGCTATGGGAACACCATCACAGCCATTCCACATGCAATCAGCTAGAGGAGGACTGCAATAGGCGCAGAGGCCATCACCTGATCATGTCCATCACTTACAATACACATGCTGCTGCTGAGCAGGTGTACACCTCCACATTCACCAGAGAGTGTGTGGGTGGGACAGGCAAAGTACACCAGAGAAGGGCTTGGAGACTTAACCCTAAGCATCATCTGCCACATGCCTATCAGTACAGGGGTCAAACCCTGGCTGACTAGTCATTACTATTACATGTGCATGACATTACTACATGTGCCACAAAGCTGACATGTTGCTGTGCTGTAAGAATATATATGTGTGTAGGTGAGAGACATCTGCAACAGAGATATAGACATACATTAGGTGTGGCACACATGGCTGTCCATGTGAATGGATGCCATTACAACCACAACCACACTCTCTAATGGACTCGCATTGACACTCTTTGCCAGGGCCACAAATACACAACCTAATTACTTAGTTTTCCACACTGCAGTAATGCACAGAACTACATGCACCACAGGGGATATCTGGAGGTTCTATGGGCTAGGGCATGTGAAAGTGTTTGACATCTGTTGGTATGCCAATGAGGGTTGTACTGGGAGTGACTGTGGTTGGAAGCATCATAACCCACACGCAGGCACAAGGTGCCAGTACTGACATGCACCTATGCATTGCTTTATGGGTGTGTAGTGGTTGGCTGTACAAGGCTGGGTGAGGGGTAATCCTTGGCATCACATCACCCGACAATGGTGTGCAGTGTGGTACAGGGGTGTAGTGTCTGCAATGTCTCACACAGATGGGTACTGCATGATCTGCCCTGACATCCTGGTTACCAATGTGTATGGCCATAGCTTTGCAATGCATGCCATGTCTGTATTTGATAGTCCCTCACATAGACATTGCCTGGGATGTGCATGTCCCACAATACTGTACAGTGGCATCTGCAGGTATACCTGGTTTGGCAGGCACATGTTGTGTACACAGACTGTTATCCACTGATATGCCAATACTGGCCTGGTGTGGTGAAACCTGCTTATAGTGAGCAGGTCGACCCTGCACTTGCATTGATAGTATGATACAGGCATTCCCTGGTGTCAGTGACATTGGTGTATACAGGGCATGTGTATGGCATTGTATGGCCTCTGTGGATCACATTTGATGGCACCACATATGTTGCAGGCATCCAGTGGGGAACATAGTGAAGGCACAATGTCCGCAAATATGTGCCTATTGTACCACTGTACAGAGTGCCATGTCCTCTGCAGCCCACTGCATTCACACCATGCCTACTATCTGTCATCAATGTGCATGGTACTAGCAACATAGCGGGATATCCTAGGCAAGTGTGTTTGTGTATGACACATGGGTGCAGGACATATACCGGGTATTAGTAGGGTTGCATACTTTGTTCACCAGGCCTTTTGCCAGATGCAGGGTTATGGCTTGCCAACACAGTCCCGTGGCTGACTGCCAGCTGTACTCCTCATGAGGTGGCCAATGTGTCATAAGATGGACACCATATAGGAAAACTACAAAATCCGCTCCCCAACATGTCTAGTGATTAGACACTCACAGCCACCTCTACACAGGCTCTGACAACCAAACACTCACACTTGCCATGTCCTGTATACGAACCCCTACCTACCATATCACACTGCAGCAATACGCTTTTTGGGCACGCGCTATGGTGAATACTGGGTTACAGCACACCTACAGTTGTATACCTAGGTGGGTGACAACAGCAGGATTGGCAAAGGTGGTCATGTGATTTGTACAGAGAGTGCATACTCTACAAAGCACTGTACTTGTCTTACACAGGCACACACACACATACGCACACACACACACACACACACACACACACACACACACACACACACACACACACACACACACACAGTTGGCAAGTCTGGGATTAGAACACTGAACTAATTACTTTATCACACTACAGCATTATGCTGTTAGAGAACACGCTACTGAGATTACTGGGTCACAGCACTCCCAGAGGTGTATTTCTCATTCACAATCACGTAATCACAGCACCCCTCAGTATGGACAACATCTACATCTGTTCTGCGATTGGGACCTGTATAAGGCTCCTGTGTGCACACCGGCACTACCAGACTACAACCCATAACACATTTCAGCCACTGAACATGGACTGGCACAGACATGAAGGGGGTGTATCCATATTCATCGGGGATCCCTACACCTCCAAGTTAGTGGGGCAGCATGATATCTCTGTCATCATCCATGTGCAGCTAACATCAGCCACGACTGCAATGCAAACTGTGAGCTGCTACAGATAACCCTCCATGACCTAGAAGCACCACTACAAGTATCTGGAGACAGTGGTAAACATGACAGTCCTACCAGACACCCTGTTATTGGTCAATGTCGGCTACCCTACACTTAACTGGATAACTTACTCGAGTATTCACTTCCAGGACCAGCACTTCCTGGGATTTATCACCTCATATGGCCTGTATCAGTTGGTAGATGGACTAACGAGAGGTGAAAACATACTAGAAGTGGTAATCAATGACATGTGCAACAGGTGCACTACAGCAGAGGTAAACTGGTCACTGTTTAGATCTGACCATGAACTATTCACTGATGATTTCTACTCCCAACCACCTCCCCCACTCAAGGAACAAACAGTGAATACCTTTCCTGCAGCTAAATTCAGAGTCCTAATGACAGAGGTGGGAGGGTTTACAGCCCCCACGCTCAGGGATGACACTGCTCAAGATACAGACAGAATTATGAATGCACTCTGTAAGCACCTGCAAAGATGTATGGGTCGTGCCATCAATGGTAAACCAGGACTTGCTACTCCTACACAAGGACACCAGTCTGCTGAACCCCTGCATTATACAGGCTATACAACAGAAGTAGGACAGTAGTCCAGAACAACAGCAAATGCCAAGACATGCAGATGTCCGTGACCAGTATTAGCAACATACTTATGTTACTCATGTAATCATCCAAGGCTGACATCCACAGGTAAATTGGCATGGATTTGGAATATGACCACAAAGGCTTCTTTGGCTATGTCAAGAATGTAAACAGAAACACAGAGATTTGCACTGTGCTGGTGCAATATTGCACTGAATATACTGACCCTACTGATATCACCAACACACTTGATGATACATTCAGAGCAAGCTTCACCCCCTACTGGGCCCACAACAATACCCAAAATGTATAGTATCCCAGACATCTGAGACATAAAGGTGGTAATGGCCCCTTCAAATGGCATGACAGAGCATCAATGGAGGAAGATGGTGTCCCAAACTGCATCCTGCTGACACTACAAGACAAAGTGCCCCCCCCACCTAATATAGCAATTCAACATCAGCCTCTACACAGGCTACATGGCCATTCACTGGCACATGGCAACAGCTATTCCACTCCACCAAGGTGGTGACACAACTGACCATGGTAACTACCACCCCATAACCCTGAGTAGCCTGATCTGCACGGCTATGGAGCACATCCTCATGGCACTCATTAACATAGACAATGGTAACCTCCAGACACTTGACCCAACCCAGGTCAGCTTGATTGAGTGCAGATCATGCCTACTGAACCAGTTTGATATCTTACAGTCACCTAGACTTTAGGTGTGGGGTGTGGTAGTTCACCCATACTACCTGGACCTCGCCAAGGGTTTTGACATCATTCCCCACTCAGGTATTATTTCTACATTCACCAACCAGTACATTCACCCATACATCACAGGTTGGTTTGCCAACAGGCTTACACACACAGCCCACATGGTAAGCCTAGCAACCTCCAGGTCCAGCTCTTGACCAGTCACAACTGGTGTCCCACAGGACTTAGTCCTGGGACCCCTACTGTTTGCCATATACTTCTCAGAGGTACAAGCTAACACAGGTGGACTACAGAAGGCCATGTTTGGCAATTACTGCAGACTGGGAGCCATAACTGACAATCCACATGTCACAGATGTCCTTCAAGGGGCCTCACATATATAAACACAGGGTGTCAGAATGATGGCCTCCAGCTAAAGGCCACATACTGCATGGTCATTCCATTTTGGGAAGCTACACACACACATATTAACACATGAGTGGCAGACACTATAATTCAGATGACGTAATGGGTATGTAGGGACTACATTACATAGTGATCTCTCCTTTGACAGTCATATCTGCAAAGTAGTTAGGACAGCCATCTATGTAGGTCATCTGATTACTTAAGGGTTCGCATCTAAACAGACTTAGGTTACTGTGCCCCCTTACTCATCAGTCATCAATCCCATCATCGAGTATGATAATCCATTTTGGATGTACCTTAGAAGACACATCCGACAGCTGGAAGGGCCACAAATGTACCTCGCAAAGAGGGATCATGCGCTCAGACATGTATCCTATGCTGCCAGACTGCATAAACTCTTGCATTACTCAGTGGTATCTCATTTACTCAGAGATGATATTTGCTGGCCAACAAAGCTGTGTCCAAGTCAGGCTTAATGTATATTCTCCACCTATGGGAATCCATGTCACAGTGAGCCACACACTGTAATGAGCTACAGCTTGCTTCAACCATAACTGGAAGATGCTGGAGTGACAGATTCTTGTCACAGGTACTCCCCATGATTTGGAACTACATGCTTGATTACATTATATGGAGCCCCTCACTAACACTCCAGGGAATCCTTGCAGAGTGGGTGGGGAACAGTGGATACACCCCAGAGATTCTGCAATTGGCTCTGCTCCACAGAGGGACAGTTAGTTAATCAATGGGGTGGTGACAGCAGACACATTATGGCTATGCTTATGAATGGCCTTGGGCAGTTAGGCATGTACCTAACTATGTACCTATGAATGTATACATACAGTATCAACACATGCTGATAGCTTAATTTACTGTTCAGGTATTGATTTACCTTGTGCCAATGACAGTTGTGTGTACAATAGTTGAGGGCTGCCTATGTAGGATGCACACAGTAGACCACCTATACATGACAATTTACAGGTGGTCATGTGTGTGTGCCATCCATGTTTGCTGTGTGTGCAGGTGGAGAAGGGTGTCAGTCCGTAGTTGCCTACACTGTCAGTGTGTGTGCTATACGTTCCCTCTTTACCAAGGCATGGGTATACTGGGCATGCCTCTGTCTGCCTACTGGGGCTGGTACAGGGTGTTCATGGTCTGAGTCCCTCTGTGCCTGTGGGGCCCTTGGCAATGGTGGTGGGCTGTGAGTGCCTTCACCATTCTGTCCCTGCTGCAGCGGTTTCTGCAGGATCATATTGTGTAGCATGGCACATAGTATGAAGATGTGGGCACACATGCCTGGAGAGTACTGTAAGGCTCCACCAGATATGTCCAAGCAACGGAACCATGATTTCAGCATCCCAAACACACACTCTATGATGATATTGGTTTCCTCTGGGTAGTCTGCCACATGGTGGAAGAGACACATATTGCTGGCCAACTCCTGCTGCGTTCGGGGGAAGTATATGTGCTCATTGGCATGTGGTAACATGGCATCCAGGAACTGGTGGAGTACCCTGGATGCTGATGCCTGTGAAATCCCCATGATATCCCCAGATGGCCTTTGAAAGGTACCCGTGGATAGTATTCTCAAGATTACACATACCTTCATGTCCACTGGGATGGGTTCCCCTCTGTTATTTCTGGCTCTGAGGTGTGGCCGGCACAGCTCAACAAGTTGCTGGATGGTGTCCCTGTCCACCCTGTAATGCTCTTCTAGCTCTAGATCATGTAGCCCCTGGCAGGTAACCCTGGGTCTGAACACTCTTCTCCTCCTCTGGTGCCTGAGATGGTTGTCAGCATCCTCCTCCACACCACCGTCAGTCTCCAACACATGCTGGTGAATCAAAGCTATGTCAGCCCCTAACATGTACATATTAAAAGTTCCCTGTCTGTATACACCAATGGTGCAGAGTGTCTGGGAATACACAAGTGTGTGAGGTGCTTTCACACTTTATACTATTGTGCAATGGATACTGCTGGTGTAATTGGCTGTGTATGTGCAATTCCAGCTGCAAGGTGTCTTAATTATGTGTTTTACAGCAGGTACTGCTATTGTGGGGCCTTTGGTGTTGACTTACACTAGGCTGCCATGATTCATCTATTGTCCTTTACTTCACTTTTCAACCCGATTCCCCTCCCATTGTCAGCATGCATCCAGCTGCCTGCTTTCTTGTTTTGTACTTTTCCAACCCAGGATTGTGTAGCAAAATGTATTATGTAGCTAATCTACTGCAAGTTTGCTTTGTTCTGCTGTGACAGTTCTCTTTTTTTTGCAGTACGGCACTTCCCCTTTCCTGTTCTACAGATAGCTGTTAGCCTTGTTAGCTGTTGTCAGTGGCCCACTGTGAGTTCCTAGGTGTTAATTACTCATTTGTACTCCAATTACCATGCTGCAACATTTCCTTATTGTCTTCCCATATCCTTCCTACTTCCCCTTTCCTGTTCTACAGATAGCTGCTAGCAGCCTTGTTAGCTGTTGTCAGTGGCCCACTGTGAGTTCCTAGGTGTTAATTACTCATTTGTACTCCAATTACCAAGCTGCAGCATTTCCTTATTGTCTTCCCGTATCCTTCCTGTTTCAGCTGTGGTGCTCACAGCGCACAGCCATTTACCAGATTTCGAGCCCGTTTTCATCCACGTTCACATGCACTTTCAGTTACCTTGTGTGCTCTCAGCTAAGCATAGCTATGGCTACTTCCACACCCCTATCCTGCGGCTTTGCTTAGCAACAGGCAACCTGGATTAGCAGTCCTCCAATATGCTTACAGCTAAGGTGGTGCACCCCTCTCTTGATGTCATCTTTATATCCAGGCCACACCTCGGTGTTGTACCTCTACGCTGTGAGGTACATCCTTACGCTGGTGGGGATTTTGTGATTCAGTATTACTTGTCTCATTTGCATGGCATTGACTACTAATTCCTAGTTACTGTGCAGAACACTGTTACAGACCCTTAGCAACCCTTGCACCATGGTTGTGGTGTAGCATGCGTGCCATTGACTATTATGGAGAATTCATGAAATGTGTTACATTGCAGTTTTATTACATATAAATATATTTTCATTGTGATCCTGTTTGCACACCGATGCACTGCGATTTTTCTTTGCGTTAGTGTGGCCATGACAATAAATGTTCTTTTTTATGTGTTGTACATGTTTTTTTATGCCATTGGCTATATATTTAGCCATTGGCATATATTAACATTATAATACGTGAGTTTGGTCCACTGTCATGGCTCCGATTTTATGTTTGAAAAAATGTAATCCGTTTTTTTGGTTTACATTTCTGCATGCTTATGCTACACCTGCACCACTTCATGAATCGCTATATACCTTCATTTGCATGCTACACTGCTGCGCATGGGGTAATTAGCATATATGCACCTGGAGCTGTGCAACTGTGGCATATGCTGGTAGTGCACGTGGAAACAGCTCGTACCTAAATCGCTCGGCGGCCATATTTGGCATTAGATCTTTGACGCTACTCCTGCGCCCGGCGCAAACTTCATAAATCTTGGGGAATGTCTTTGTATAATGCCTCCATGCTGCCCTTCTGCATTTTTGTGGTATCCTGGGGCTTTTTCTGATGTACTGCACATGTGTATGGGACTTGTGTTCCCATGCTTACTCAGTACATCAGTGCTGTGCAAAGGGTAAAGGAAGCAACAGAAAAAGGAAGATCTCCACTGCTCCTACCTGATTATCATTTTATTTTTGTCTGTACCATCTCCCTCGTTCATCTGAGGTCTTTCGTTTTATTTTATTATTAATAAAAAAAGAAAGAAAAGTAAAACACTTACGAGATATACTAATGGAAAAAGTCCAGGTGACCAGTCCTTTTTCCGTTGGTATATTCTCAGATTTACAACTGGCACGCTGGTTGGGCTGACCAATCAACATGCTGTGTTTTTGAATATTAATGGCCAGTCATTTTATAATGACATTTTTATCAGAATGCAACATTTTTGTCAGTATCTAGTAACTTATCTTTTGTCCCATCATTAGCTAACTTCAGTAGCTATAGATTCTTCGGTATCCTTTTTCCCAAGAAGAGATCTCAGAAATACAAGACAGCTGTAGCTACAATACTTTGTAATCATCATCCAAAAGACATGTTTTATTTATAGATGTGCAAATACTTATACCAGTGAAACAGCCATCCCACCAAAAAAAAACAAAAAAAAAAAAAAAACAGATGAAGCAACTAATGTCATAGCAAATATGGTGTTAAAAAACAACAAAAAATTCAACTAAATTAAAAATTTAACAAGTTGCCTAGACAACATGGTTGTGCTGGTTTGTTTCAGTTTATATTAATTTTATATATTGGGATAGCAGAGCTCAGTCAGGTGAAAACTAACCATCATTAGGAAAATGAATGTAGTATTTAATTAAAGTACCTGACAAAATAACTCAGAACATTTGTTGGACAAATGCCAGAAGATAAGACATGAACTCTATTTAAGACTCAATTCAGCACCAGGGTAGGTGAAGATATGTTGTCTGAATGTTTGCCCGATGATGTACTTTGGACAAGTTTATTTTTTTCTTTTGTTGCATATGCTGAACTCGGAGTGGAACCTAATAAAAATCCCAGACGTAAGTGTGGGGCAGACAAATTTAATATTTAGCAATGTTCCAGTATCTGCTGGTTTAAACTAGTTTAGAGATTCCCAATTACAGAGAATGTCAGTTTCAGTTCATTTAACTACTAAGCACACTTTTTATTTCAATGGCAGATTGTACAAATCCATATATTTTTCATGACGAAGGAAGGAAGTTTATACAGATGGATACTTTATATATATATATATATATATATATATATATATATATATATATATATATATATATTTTTTTTTTTTTTTTTCCTGGGCTGACAATAGAGATTTCTTGAAGCGCAGCTAGGAGACATTCTCTTTGGTAATCTTCATGATAGAGTTAAATAGTAGCACCCTCACATTCTCCTAATTCTAGTTAATATGGCATATGATTTTCTTTTAAAACTGGTGACACAATTAGAAGTGCTTAGTCAAGACTTTAATGAGGGTTTTAATGTTAAAAACAAAGCAAACAAATACGCAAACAAAAAAACAATTCTATTGCAAATATTCTTAATTATGCATTGACAGACACGTTTATTTACTTTATTTATTTATTTATTTATTTTACATTTGTCGACCGGGCTAGTCCAGCTGGATTAGTGTCCATTTTCAGTGGAGGCCCGGGGAGAAAAGCTCCTGAGGTTAAAAACAATATTGGAAATACATAAGAAGACATAGTACAAGTGTAATTATACAAAGGTAAAAATGTAAAAAAAAGAACATACAAATATTATAGATTTTAACTTATCAGAACAATCCTAGCAAAACAATATAATAAGGTATGAGATCATAAAGTATATAAAAGGTAGTTTTGAACCATGGTAGATAATACACAAACTTTTTTTTTTTTTTTTATGTTAAAAAGAGTTATGTAATATTTACAATAAATAGGGGTAATATCTCAGTTGAAGTAGAAGATAACATCCAAGTGGATAAGAAAAGTTTATGATAGAGTTAAGGATGCCAACAGGCTAGTCTGGGTTGGTTTATGATTTTGTCTTTGAAACGTCAGGCCTGCATATTCTTATGAAAATGTTGCTAATATGACAAAATGCTTTAAATAAAAAGCAGTAAGACAAAGTTCATAAAAGACTCAGAAGATGTGGGGGACTAGAAAGAGGATATGTAAGGACAGGGAAGAAGGGTGGAATGCAGAGCAGAGAGATTTTTTTATTATACAGAGTTTAAGATTTATTTTAGAATTAGTTAGCTAAGGGGTGGATTATAGGAATTCTGTTTACACTTGAAGTGAAGGAGGTGAGATTTTAGAGTAGACCAGTGCCCTTGAAAAGATTTCCCTCCAAGATTAGAAGTGTCAAAACTACCACAGTGATTCTACCAAGACATCAAAGGTACATGTCTATGTTCATTTGCATAATATGACATTAAGTGATGTGCTCCAACATTCACAACCACTGGGAAAAGATTTTCTTTTCTAAGCCATGATCTACCCCCCTCTGTTCAGATAGCATGTAATTAATCTGTAAATAGACATAGATAAAGATATTCTCCTCACATCTAAAAAAAGAACCATTTATAAATATTTCCCTCTTGTGAACATGCATCAAATGTTTAGGCATAAAAATTACACTTCTAGTTGTATTAAAGATGAAGTAACAAATTGTCAGTCACTGAAAAAGCTTCTAAATCCTGGATCTTTGAGTACATTGAAGGAGAAGCAGGATGACAATGGCCACAGAACTGGTTACCTCAGGGGGTAGACACAACAAAACTTGACCCCTTTAATCCCGTGACAATGGTGTTTCCAGCAATTTACAAAAAGTGTGTGTGCGTGTATGTGTGTGTGTGGGGGGGGGGGTTAACTAGCTTGATAAAACAATTAACTGTATGTAGAGATAACCTCAGTTGTTGTGTCTTTCAGCTTTTCCCAGTTAGGGGTCGCCACAGCGGAACTTCGTTACATGTCAAGCAGAGTGCCTCTTTGGACCTCTTCAAGAGGAACCTTGACGATTGGATGGGAGAAAGGAAATTCACCCCAGGGATCATGTCAGTCGCCCTGCTAGACAGGGGTCCAGGAAAGTAAATAATGTGGGAAGAAATAGCCAGGGAATTGTTATGGCTAGGCTTGTATAGGCCCTAGGGCTGATAGCCTAGTACCAACCTATGAACCTATGAACCTATTAATGATTGGCAGTGGATTTTTACATGCCGGGTTGCCAGCCCTGATGCACAGCCTTCAATGAAGGAATGCCCATTCACGCATGACTCCACACAGAAGATGCTCTAGCTGAGAATCAAACAGGGCAACGTCTTACTGTGAGGCAACAACGTTGCAGCAAAATTACTTGACTATTAAAAGGAAGGAAGCACACATTTTTCTACAACCCCAAGATCTGCTGCTATTTCAGATGCAAAATGGTGATCAGGGCATTTTCCTTTCAGAGGGTTGGAATTTATCATGCATTTTAAAAATGCTTGTAAAAGCAAAACAACTCAGATTCAAACATGCTTAGAAAGAGTATTAAGTGATCAGAGGAATAAGTGATCAGAGATTGAGGCCAGATAAGAGTTAGCAGAGTAGGCAGCAAGGAAATGACTCAGAAACAGAATAATCAGACTAGCCTGCAAACTGAGAGAGGAAGTAGAAGCAGACGGGTTTCATACTTGTGAAGTGCACCTAATTCTAGACAGTATCGGTCAGCAGTTAAGTTCACCACTGCTGACCTTTACTTACAGACAGACTGGTATTTATTAGAATATCAATCAGAAGCTGCACAGGTCAAGAAAAAGTCCACAGGAAAAGAAAAAAGCTAGCAACTGTATTGATTAGACTAACCCAGTATACAATACAATGTCCATCAGCAATTAAAGGTTCCCATTACAGGCAGAATAATGCCCTAAGAAATGCATTAATCCAATGGGTATCCTTTGTACTTCTCAAGTACTTTTTTGAAAGGGTAGTAGTGTTATATTCAGACTAACAGACTGAGAAATATCAGCAAACCCAGTTTATTAATAACAGCAATGTTGGATAGATAAAAGGTCAGAGGAAGCATGTTTAAAATGTAACTACAGTACAGGTTGATGTTATATATTTAATACTAATTAGTTTCTACATTTCTATAGCAACTATAAAACAAATGAAAAATGTTGACTAATAAAGCTATTATTCGTAGTAGAACAAGAACCTTCTTTTATGCACAACAGGATGTACAAGTACAGCATTTACTAAGAAGACAAATTACTTAGTGATAGCTCCCGAGACGGATTTCATAGGAAACATGAAACTGTTCTGTCATGTTGTAACAATCTATTACAGACCAAATGATGATGAATGTAATCAATCTGTACCCAGAAAAAGATGGATTTCTTATTAACATCAAGTCAGATACTTCTGTCAACATGTCCCTCTTCTGAGTCTCCAGTATGTCTTTAAAAATAAATGACACATTCTCTGTCGTGATCAAGAGTAATAGAGGTCTGATTGTGACCCAGGTAAATGGGGTTTGTTTAGCAGTCTCAGCACTGAAATATGCATGCAGTGAGGGAGCAGAGTGATGAGGAGGAGTTCACTCACTTCTCTTTGAGGGGAGCAGAGGTGTATGGGTGCTAGGGAATAGCAATGCAACAGTATACCCTCTCCATCGGGGACCAAGGAAACAACCTCCTATGCCTCAAAGTAGGTGGGAAGAACTGCTTTATGGCTATATCCCTTACAATACTAAGGGAATGGCTAGTACAGATAGCCCATTACACATCACCCTTCATTTACTTCACTGAGCATCTGCAGGATAGGGCTGCAAGAGGGAAAACAAGCCTTGAGCCATCTCTTATGGCTGTCTTAATGATAGCCATCTTGGCTGACTCTTGCCCTTGTTGATGATGGAACAAATGGGCCATTTGGTTGAAAGGTAGCTGATGATCAACAAGCAGCATGGTTAGACAATGAGAGAGAGAGAGAGAGAGAGAGAGAAAAACAGAGCAAGGGGAGAGAGAGAGAGAGAGAGAGAGAGAGAGAGAGAGACGGAGAAAGAAAAACAGAGACAGAGACACAGAGAGAGGGGAGAGAGTGAGAGGGACAGAGAGAGAGAGACACGCAATGAAAGACAGAGAGAGTGAGCAGGCAAGACAGAGATAGAGAGAGAAAGAGAGAGAGAGAGAGAGACAGCAACAGAAAGACAGAGAGGGATAGAGAGGGACAGAGAGAGTGTGAAAGAAAGAGGCAGAGAGAGGGACAGAGAGGAAGAGAGCTAGAGAGACAGACTGAGAGAGGGGCAGAGAGAGAAAGAGAGATGGGGAGAAAGAAAGAGAGAGACAGAGAGAGACAGAGACAGAGATGGAGACAGAGGGAAAGATATATATATATATATATATATATAGAGAGAGAGAGACAGAGAAAGAGAAAATGAGTGAGAGACTGAGAGAGAGTGAGAGAGACAGAGATAGTGCTAGAGAAACAGAGTGAAAGAGAGAGAGAGAGAGAGAGAGAGAGAGAAAAGAAGAAAAGAAAGTAAATCATATATTTTTGTTGCAAAAGAGACAGTAGAAACCATCAAATTAATGATGTCCTCCAATAGTATCTTAAGCTATGGTAACAAGTCACATTGTGCTGAATTTCTAGCAAACAGAATAGTGTTATATCTCTTTATAGCACTAAGAGGCAGGAAAGAAAAACAATGTGTTTATTTGAGAGAGAGTCTGGAAATCCAACAGAGAATAAAAATGTTACTGGTTGCACAGGAAAATCAGTTTAACATTCAAATGTACTAGGACGAAGGAGTAAATGATATGCGGTTAACACCAGTCAAAGAGTTAGGAGGACGAATGTAAGTCCAAGCATGAGCAAGTTAAGCAGACAGGAACTGCCTCATAGGCAGGTTATTTATCTAGCCTGTCACCTGATACAAAACCTATCATTGTGCTGCCTTAAAACAACTAAACTGGTTAGCACATCCCAGTCAATTAACTTAAACACAACTAGTTACTACACATAAACTTATTTATATGGCAGAACAATGCCGCACACTTCAAAACACCCTACAGCCCTATTCCTGTAATAGAAAGCTAAGATCCAGTAACAAACCCTATCACTTGTAACTAAATATAGGGAGGCAACTTTCTCGACTCAAACTATGTTTCTAAACTTTGGAACACCATTCCTTATGATACCAAACATAGACAAATTAGTATCCTTCAAAGCCCAGCTGAAAAGCATCTAAATAATTACGTCCAGTATTAGCCCTGGTTATGTCTACCCAGTTTTACTGTTTTCTTTATTCATCCTTTCTTCCCTTCATCTAAGTCTTAACCAACCTAATTTACATCCACATATACCACCCACCTTAACCTTTACCATTTTCTCAATCTATGCTTGTCCTAGTTTGTCTCTTCTGTCCTTTCCCACTAGTCTTATATCCCTCTCACTCACTTACCTACCAGTTTTCTTCTCTAACTTGCCCACTAGCAACCTTTCAGCTTACTGTCAGTTTAAACTAACACTGCTCTTCTACTATACCTCAGTTTATGTACTTACTGTACATGTGCAGAAACAGAAAAGCAGAAGACAACTGGGTGAAGAAGATTTAGGACAGACAGGAAAAAGGAAAGAAAAAAACAAGGGCATCCAGCAAAGAGGTGAACGGATTGTGTGACAGAAGACCCATGACAGTCAGAAATAAGTGTCAAAGGAGGTAGGAGAGTGTCATTGAATAGAGAGAGTTGGTGACAGTTGACATGAAACCGCCATAAATAGCACAGGTAACAAAAAACTGAGGGTAATGCTACTCAGTTCCAGAAGTCTAAACCTCAAAATGCACGCACTCGAGGCACTCCTCAGTATGGAGAAAATCGATACATGTGCAGTAACAGAAACCTGGTTTAAGGCTCCAGAGAGCACCCCAGCACTACCAGGCTACAACTCATGCCATACATTTCGGCCACAGAACCAAAACCAAAATTCAAAAGACGGGAGTGTATCCATATTCATCAAAGATACCCACACCTCCAGGTTACTGGCACAGCACGATACTTCAGAGATCATCCATGTGCAACTAACAACGGGCAAAAATGCAGTTTAAATTGTAGCTTGCTACAGATCACCCACCATGTCCCAGGACCCCCAGTCCACATTTCTGGAAACACTAGGAGACATAAAGGTCCTACCAAACACCCTAATATTGGGTGATTTCAATTACCCAAACATTAACTGGGAGAACTACACAAGTACCTAACTTCCTTGCCCAACATTTCCTAGACTTTATAAACTCAAATGCCCTGGTTCAACTGGTCAACACTCCCACCAGAGGTGACAACATATTGGACCTAGTCATCACCAACATGGGCGACTGGTGTTCCACACCGGAGGTCAACCCCTCACTGGTTAGCTATGACCATAAACAAATCACTTTGGATATCCACATTCCGCCCCCACCCCTGGACAAGGAAACCACTGTGAAAAACTTTTCAAAAGCAAACTTCACGTTACTTAAGACCGAGGTGGAAAGTTTCAAAGCCCCCATGCTGAAGGATAATGCTGTGCAAGCTGCAAAATCCTTTACTAATGCATTCTACAGGCACCTACAGGAATGCATGGATCGTGCTATCCCAAGAACACCAAGACTCCCTCCTCCAAGAAAAGGAAACCAGTTTGGTGGACTCCTGCCATAAACAAGCTATACAATAGAAGGAGGAAACTAGTACAGAAAAGAGTAAAATCCCAAGAAGGGAAGACATCCCTGATCAGTATCAGCAAGAAACTATGATCCCTCATAAAATCATCCAAGGCGAGCTTAGGAAGAAAAATTGCCAAGGACTCCAAAGATAACCACAAAGCATTCTTTAGCTATGTCAAGTGGCAATGCTCAGATCTGCTTGGAGTTAGTGCAGAATGGCACAAAATATACTCAACTGACCGATATCGCCAACATCCTGTAAGACAGGTTCAGCGCAAACTTCACCCCCCCCTCTCACCCCCAAAAGGGCCCACGACTATACCAGAAGAATGTAGAGTCCCTGAAATCAAAGAGACTCAAGTTAAAGCAGCGCTCTCCAAAGCCAAAAACACAGCATCAATGGGACCAGACAGTGACCCAGGCTGCGTCCTACATGACCTCAAAGGCGAACTAACCCCGCACCTAAACACACTATTCAAACTCAGCCACTCCACAGGCTATGTACCCATAGAGTGGCACAGAGCAACAGTTATTCCACTCCACAAAGATGGAGCCACAACAGACCCCGGGAACTATTGCCCTATGAACCTGACTAGCTTGGTCTGCAAGGCTATGGAGTGCATCATCATGGAACTCATTAACAGAGACATTGGGAACCTCCAAACACTGGACCCTACCCAGTTCAGCTTTGTTAAGGGCAGATCATGCCTCCTAAACCTGTTGAGGTTCTTTGAGACAGTTACCAAGGCTATAGACAAGGGAAAGGTGGTACACACAGCCTATCTAGACCTTGCAAAGGCCTTTGACACCATTCCCCATTCTGGTATTGTAGACAAGCTCACTAGCCTGAACATAAACCCCTACATCACAAGATGGGCTGCCAACTGGCTCACAGATAGAACCCACATGGTGAGAGTTGCAGGAGCTAGGTCCGCCTCTAAACCGGTTACAAGTGGCATTCCCCAGGGCTCAGTCCTAGGACCCCTCCTGTTCGGCATATACTTCTCAGAGGTACAGGCAAGCATAGGAGGACTATGGCTGACTAAGTTCACAGATGACTGCAAACTAGGGGCTATAATTGACTCTCTGGCTGACACAGACATCCTCCAAAAGGGTCTCACTGAGACGGATACCTGGTGTCAAAATCATAGCCTCAAGCTAAATGCCAAAAAGTACATAGTCATCCCCTTTGAATAAAACAAAGTACCCACAAACTACCACATAGGTGGTAATACCCTAAATATGGAAGACGTAATAAGGGATCTGGGAACCCAAGTAGATAGTAATCTCACCTTTGATAATCACATTGCCAAAGTGGTTAGAAAATCCTTCTACATGGCCCACCTAATCACAAAAGGGTTCGCATCCAGATCAAAAGAGGTTATTGTGCCCCTCTACTCATCACTCATCAGATCCATCATAGAGTACAATGCCCCATTTGGGATGTACCTTACAAGACACCTGCAACCAGCTGGAAATACCACAGATGTACTTCACCAAGAGGATCACTGGCCTCAAACAGATGCCCTATGCAGCTCAACTGATGAAACTCCAGCTGTACTCGGTTGCATACCGCCTACTCAGAGGTGATCTCTGCCTGACGTACAAGGCCATATCCAACCCAGAATTGATGGACATGCTCCACCTAAAGAAAACCTTATCCCCTTGAGCCACGCACTCTAGGGATCTAAACCTCACCACAGCAATAAATAGAACGTGCTGGAGGGATAGCATCCTGTCCCAGAAATTTTCCATGCTTTGGAACAAGATTCCAATCTACATTAGGCAGAGGTCCTTACTAACACTCTTCAAAAAAAACCTTGACAAGTGGATGGGAATCAGAAAGTTTACCCCGGTGATCACTTTAGTGGCTCTGCTGGACAGAGGCACAGGGAATTAATCTAAGGGGGAGGCGAAAACCAACACATTCTGGCTAGGCTTATAAATCCCTTTGGGCAGATAGCCAATACTTACCTATGAACTTATGACACCCTGACCCCATGTAGTAAACTGAAAAAGGGAGTTGATGATGCTAATAATATTTGTGATAATCCATGATTTAAAGTGTCTGCGGTCAATGAACAAGGACACACTCCTAACTCCTTTGCTCTACACTGAATGATTTTTTTCCTTACACAGGATGTAATAAGATTGATGGCTAATCACAGAACTCGCAGTTATAGAAACAACCATCAATGTAAATATATATTTGACAAAGAAAATTTTTACTTTAACCAAAGTACAGCATTTTCTTGGGAAAACACTTCACCCTCAACTCCTGCAATCCTAAATATGTTAACCCGAAACTGTACAACCTCTGGAATGAAGAGAATTTCCTTTACACTCCCCCCAACACCTACACACACACACACACACACACACACACACACACACACACACACACACACACACACACACACACTGTTTTGTGATTTTGTTGTATTACATAGGCTGTTTTAGTGAAACATAAATATATGCTTTTCTTGTCTTGTTTAGCAGGCATCCCATACAAAAATCATCTGCACTGTCTGTTATTTGAAACAATGCAGCTTCAGGGATTCTGTCTTTCTCAGATGTAACTCTAATTCAAAGATGTTTTGATTTTGCATGAAGTTGTTTGTTTAATATGCAAAACATTAACGCTGTTAAGTTGCAGTACGTATTTCAAGAGTGTATGAAATGAATAGTGTTAATATCAAGTGGAGGGGAGCTTGGTCTGCTGTTATATCTGTCGGTGTGATTCGGCATGCTGTTCCTTTCCTTTTTACCGACCTAGTCTGCATTTTATATATATCGCTTTGTTCATCTGCTTTAATCCCCAGAGTACTATTTTTCTATGATTTTATTTATATGTTGCAATCTTACAGCAGGTGACCAAATAAAGTCAGTTTTAGAGTATTAGTTCCTAGTGTATATACCCGTGCCTTCAGATGCCATTATCAGTCGGATGCCAAAATGTCAGGGCTTATTTCAGTCAGCCTACGTTGTTATCCACAATAATAATCTGTGCATATGCTGCAAGTTAGCATCAGCTCTGCTAAAATGCTCGTGTGCAAAGTGGTTATCCATGCATCCTGTATGTGTTTTTGAAAAAGTAGTTACATATTTAAATGATAAAATAATATTACTAAAATACAAATAAGATTCATAAAGTTATAGCACATCCAGTGCACTTGAACAATATCTACATTTCACTGTATGATTTTAGTATACTGGATACATTATAATATTCCCTAATACCTGAATCTTCTGTTGGAAGAAACTTTCTGTCCTTAACAAAGATAAGTCTACAATATTAAAATAAAGAAAGTCAGCATGATAATTTATTGTTAAAAGGTCTGGCATCCCCAAATATAGTGAATGAAACATAGAGAAAGTGTACTGTTCAGCTTGATGGCACACATTCTATGACTCACTTAATACTCTGCCTAATATTTCAAGAGAATTACATGACTTGTGAAAATGAATAGTATGTTACTAAATGGAATAAATAAATTAATTATGCATCTGCATTTAGTGGAGAGGAAATGAATGAGGGGGTAGACAGATTGTTGCAGTATGATATGGAATTAATTTGCAGGAAGATCTGAAACCTCATGAAACTTGTGTGTCATCAGAAGGTCTTCCCCCATGAAGAGGAGTAATTCCACAGTATAATGGAACACCTGAACAATTAACTGCAGCTTGCACAGATGAAAATAATAAGTGTATTGTATAGCATGTTTATATATCACAAGGTTCTGTGGGAGTATGAGGATGATGATCTTAACAGATAATTTATGTGACATACTAAACGAAAACAACTTAAGAAATCTAAGGCAATTTGTGAAACAATTTGAAAGTCTAAAACTATTCATTTTATTGAGCAAGACAAGATAAAATAATAAACACATAACAATTTTAAAATGACACCTAACTATTGGCCATTACCATTCAACACTCATAGAAAACACACAGACTCATGAGCACACACACACACACACACACACACACACACACACACACACACACACACACACACACACACACACACACACACACACACACACACACACACACACACATACACACACGCGCACACACACACACACACACACACACACACGCACGCACACACACACACACACACACACACACACACACACACACACACACACACACACACACACACACACACACACACACACACACACACACGTGCGTGTGAGCACAAAACACCTTGTGGTTTTAATTTTGCCTTTTTGCAGTAGAACTAAGTGTTTCTGCCCGTTTCCATATTTATGAGTTGGAAGTGAGGTGACTGATGTTGGATGGAGAGAACTCTTCAGCAAAACAATCACAATCTTTTTCCAAAGTAATCTTTTGTTCTCTCCCACTGAGTGCAGAGGTACAACAATGCTCATGAGGAATGGATGCTCCAGAATGCAACTCCATGTTTACCATGACCACTTTACTTGGTCTACAGAGTTTTATATTGTTATATCTGGAATGCATTCTGACGCTCTGACTGCACTGTGCAGAAGTGATTGGTCCTCCTGATATATATTTACAGCCTTCGACAAGATGGTAGAGAAACTGTGTAGTCAACCAACAGGAGGTAATTCATATAAGGTTGAAGAGGAATTCTTTTCAGAAGAGTTATAATGATAATGTGTTTTGTAATGATGATCGCTCAGGAGCACAAAAATACTGATTATGCATATTAGGTAGCATTTGCTTGATGGCAGAAGGAGCAATAAATGTGGAGTTTGCCCTTTGATTGTATTTGACATTTTATTTTCTCATTCTTTCTTTATACATATGTCTCAAACCTTCATGAATGCTTTACTGGATTCCTTCTCTATCATCTATTCTTGTTGTCCATTCCATGAGACAACTATCCCCATGAAGAAATAATTTAGTAGAACCTGACCACACCACCACCCTTTTTGAGTTTCATAAAATGAACCTCTTGTCTGTTTCCAGATAAGGTGGTTAGTAATAATGTTTCCTCAATGATAAGGTTTTGTCTGTAATGAAAGTGGCTATTGCAAATCTTCCTGATGCCCATTTCACAATGTCTCTCCAAGGCTGTGATGGCTGGATATCAAGATGGATTAAATGTATATTTTCCCCTTAACAGTCAAAGAAAGATTTGGTTTTCTATAAAATAGTTTAAGTTCAATCAATGCATCAGTTATAGAAACTATCTTAGATGGAATGGAATTGAATCAGTTTTTTTAAAGAGATCATTGAAAGTCTTATTGATATCATGGTGACTCAAATAGTAAATATGAAATTCAGGGGAGTACATTACCATCTTCTTCTGCATAAATAGCAGAATACCTGTCTTTTGCAACTCCTTTCATGACCCCTGCCTTTCCTGTTACTTATGTTGGGAGCATTGGACCTTTTGCTCAGGATGGATCCTGCCCCCTTAATCTTCAATCTGCAGATCACCAGAGCCACTAGAAAGCCTTCATTCTCACTCACAGAAGGAGTCATTGAATCACCCAAGCCATTGTGAATCTTATCCCTCATTGAATTGAAATGCTGAATCTTTTTGATGATAACAGATAAGCTTTGCAATTTAAGTAGTCTGTCTTATCTCTGACCAGTTTCTGTTGTTTTTCCCTTGCAACTCACTGCATATTTTATCAACTTTAAGAAAAACAGCTTGATAACATATGGAGAGGAATTCAGATAGCAAGTCTTTTCTAATACTTTTGTCAAGCTGGTGGATCTCCTTGTTTAACATAACCAGTTTCCTTTCATTATCTCTAATTAAATGTCTCATTAGTTCTAAACCAAAGTTATCAAACAATTCTAAAAGTTAATTATGTAGAATAGAGTTAGATTCTAACCCATTAGGGAATTTCCAAAAAAATGCAGGTGCTTAGGCACTCTCTGTTGTTTTTTACATTCAGAAAGAAAGGAATTATCCAATTGCAGCTTCTGATATTTTGTTAATTTATTTTCTAAATCACGGATTTGCTCATTTAATGAGCCTTTTATAATAGAAGAGTTAGGTAAGCTGCATGAAAAGTCAAATGTGGATTGCTTCAACCAAGTGGAATTTATAGGTGTGTCTACTCCACCTGTTGCCACTTCTCCATTCAGAGTAGAATCAGAAATACTTGTCATGTTGTGGGTTGCTTTATCCTGTGATGGCATGTTCTCCTGCACCTTTTTTAACCATCACGACTAACATAGGAGCCAACTGTAAAAGCTGGTTAATTAATAAAGTTAAATCTACTATTGACTGTGTTGCTGTTGAACAGCTTCTGTGACATATTCAACACCATGCAAAACAAACTAACCAAATTTCACTGTCAAAAGTGGAAAAACAGCACCAATAACCAATAAATCACTCTAAGGATACTGCAATTTATTTATAAAAATGTAACTGTCCACACAAATATAGATTTACCACTTGTGTTAGATTTATGACAAGCTTTTATCAGAATCTAAACACAACACATAACCCCAGTTTTAAAAGACAAATGTTAGTACTCGTCATAAGGCCAACATTTTAATTTAAAAGGAACATGTAGACCAATATATAAGTATTGCTCTTCCTCTTGCTACTTAAAAGTGGAATTTATCTAACATAAGGCAGGTATTTTCTTTTAGACCATTTTGGCAGGGGCTATAAATGTGCAGTATAACCTCGCAGACTGTGAAGATGAACAATGATAAGGAAACTTTTTCTACAACATTCTGTGATTTGAAATAGATATGTCTTGACTTTTATACTCTGAGACCTGAATGCAACAGTTTAATGTGGTAATGTAATTCCCAACCCAAAGTGGACAGGTGTGTGTTTTAAGCTTTTAAGCATTAAGATATGCCACTTATTTTCTTCTATCTTCACTAATCTCATATATATATATATATATATATATATATATATATATATATATATATGGGAGTCTACTTCAGATGTTCAGAAATCCCTATGTCAGAAGAATTTGAAATTACTGAGGCAAATTAAATGAAAATGCATAATGACAAAAAGTTAAAATAATGAAACTGACATATCCGAAAATAAGGTACTGACTTTTCGTATGTAGCGCCATTACAAAAAAGCACAGTGATGCTGTACGTGTGTACCCTGCCAGGCGGTTCTCACACAGATGTAGGTGTGCCATGAGTGTTTACCCCTTTCTTCAATGTAGTGTTCTTGGAGTTGGCATATTTAAGATGCAGGGGGTGTATATATGTATATATATATATATATATATATATATATAATATATATATATATATATATATATATATATATATATGTGTGTGTGTATATATATATATATATATATATATATATATATTTATATTTTTATATATATATATATATATATATATATATATATATATATATATATATATATATATATATATATATATATATATATATATAGATTCACTTCAGATGATCGAGTTTCTGAAATACACACACACACACACACACACACACACACACACACACACACACACATATATATTTGTCCACTTTTTATGTTGTTGACTTGCTTTTTAGTAATCTCATTTGTGTTCATGCATCTAGACTGCATGGTAGCCTTAACACTTGCATGCCCAAAATCGTGCACTTGCTGGACATTCTTCCTTTAAGCTTTCTCTGGGTTGCAGGAAGCTGTTGAAGGCTGTCGGGATGGAAGGCAAAAGGGGCACTTATTGGTCTAAAAGAGCACTTTTTTAGTTGTCTACTATCATAACAGAAGCATATCCATGACGCAAGATGTATATAGTGTAAAAATGAGTTGCATTTGGAATGATTCCACAGAAATTTCCTTGAAAGATACAAGTGAAGCTAATGTTGCACCTGCATGGTAATGTAACGGAAGAGCCATATATTCAAAAGTTAGAGAAAAAATGCAGTAATGCTGCAACACACTTACCCCTGCATACAGGCAGCAATGACCACAGAAGGTTGGTGGGAAGCTGTTAAACATGCCATTCAGACCGTCAAACATTTCTGTCAGACTTAAAGTCTATATGAAGTGTTTAACAGCTTCCCATGTCCCTTTTGTGGTAAGTGCTGACTGCTGTTAGTGCTCTAGAGTTTGACTAGGGCTTAACAGTAGTAAGAGGTTCATAATGAAAGCTTGTTAAGCATCTTTACAATGTCAGAATGAGGCTTAACAAGAACTCCCTTTCCCCAAATTCAGAACATAATCATAGTGTTCATCATCTTTCAAAAATAAGACATAAAATGTGTCACAGAACATCTAGATCCTGAGTATCCACAACTCAGGTTGCAGAAGTGGAGTTTGAAAAAAGCTGTAAAATACAGGCTTATTGATGGCTTCTGCCCAGACTCGTTTACAACTGGACCCACTCAGCGGAGAGTGCACAGAACATTGCTATAGTTTGTGTTTGTGGGTGGGGGTTGGAACTAGCAAGATTATTATTTAAATTCTCCTCATAATCATACCTCAGAGGTAAACACAGAAGGTCACTATGACATTTTTGAGACTGGGGAAAGTGTAATCATTATTTCTTGAATTTTCCTCACAGTTAAACCTCACAGGTATGCATACAACATCACTATGTCTTGTGCAGGGGTAATGTACTGTCTAGGAGCAACAGGCTGGAATACATGACTGTGATATTTTTTTCTCTTTTCTCACAATCATATATCAGAGAATATACAGGTGGCTAACTTTGGGAGCCGGTGAAAATTGGGGTAAATTGGCATATTGTGAATATACATCTGTGATCAACAAGTTACAATATGGTACAATATTTTGGTTGTCAGATGGATACCCAGAAGGTAGCTATCTTTTTGAAGTGGAGGCATACCTCTAAACTGTGAAGAGTTTTGCAGGATGTTCAGATTTTTGCTTCATATTTTTGGTTTATTCAACATATAATTAGTTGTTTTCGTGCAAATTGCTGGGAACTAAAATCACTAAATAATGACATACATTTGAGTTTCAGACTTCTTATCCTCCAGAAAATGCATGCTAATGCAAAAGCTGTTATTCTAACAAATTTCCAAGTTAAGGGCAACATTTAAAATTGGTCCCTATTTTGGGATTTTGTACTCTCATTATTTTAAGCTTGGTCCAGATTTCTTACACTAAGAGGTTGAGAGGTATGGTTGGGGGTGAAGAGGCAAGCTGTATGATGCATGACAGCAACAATGTGAAATATTTAACTGAAAGCATTTATTCATTCACTTTTATCCCAATCTAACATCAGGGGATATACAGAAAGTGTCTTATCTTTTTTTTCATTTTGACAGAGAGATAGACATTATTATAGAACATGACTTATATATTTTTGCATCCATTTATCCTCCCAGTTATTAGAAACTATTTTTTATCAACGTTATTCATTAAGCCTTCGACACAGCTTATTTCTTCCTTCAAAGAAAAAATAAGACTGAATTTCTTTAGTTAATCATGATTTTTGCCCAGGCCATAATTGTAAAAGAAGGGTGAGGAAAATCCTCTAAATGTACATCACATCATGTAGAATCCTGTGCATCTGAGGCCCAAGCAGACTCCAGACTAACAGCTTAATTCTCTTATTTTCTCCACAGTTATTACCCTGCATTTTGGCCAATTAGGCAGTGGCAAAAGGATGCAGGGAGAACATGAAGGGTAAGAAGGAATTCATTCATTTCTTTGGCCACAATTTTTGTTCAAGTCATCCTTGCCTCAAAAGGTTTGAACAAAATCTCTAAAATATAACTCAGAGTATCTAGAAGCCAATGCTTGGGAGGGAGTAGGGGAGACCTCTGGCTTAATTTGATTGTTTCTCCTCATTTATTATGGTGCAGTTGTGGACAGTTAGGATATGTTGAAAGAATGCAGTAAACATCTGAAGAGTACAACAAAGTATTAGAAAACAAGAAGAAAGGTCATCTAAATGGTGTGGCAAGGCCAGGACGGGGGGGGGGTTAGGGGGCACATTAGGGGGGCACTAGACAGCAGGAGGCCTAGGAAATCCCTTTCCAAGGGTTACATTTCACAAAGTCCAGAGTCAAAATATTCAGTACTGCCAGGAACTGCCCCATTTAAGTACATCACACAACTTACCAACAAGTGTTTTTACTCTCCATAGAGCATTTTATAACACTATAGCACCTGGATAAGATAAAAGGCATGCAATATGCTTGGTTTTGCAAGATTTCTGGTATACAACAATCATTTTGTAGCTTTATTTACTACTACATATCATATACCTGGTTGCATAATAGTGTCAAACTTGCCCTTGCAGACACTCCTCAAACTGTTTAACATAAATTTAGCTACTGTTTTTTTTTCCTGAAGAGTGGTGCACACCAGTAGTGATGCCCCTTCATTAGGGTGACCTTACATCTGACCTGGGTAATTACAGACCTGTCAGCCTTAAAAGTCTCATCTGCAAAGCCATGGGGTATATCATTACTAACCTCATAAAATGCGAGATCAAGACCCTTGTTTGACTTCATCCCAAACAGTTTGGTTTTCTGAAGCGTAGATACTATCTAATTAACCTGGTAAACTTCTTCAAAAAAGCTGCAGAGGCTGTAGAAATGGTGGCCGTGCAGTGAACATGATGTATCTTAACTTGGTGAAGATGTCCAGCACCATTTTCTATGCTGGCATCATATGAAATCTAATTGCTTTAAAGACTGACCCATATGTAGTAAGACAGTTACAAAACTGAGAGAGCTCACAAAGTGTGATTTACAGATGCCTCCTCAGTGAATATGAAAGTGACCAGTGGTGTCCCTCAGTGGTCAGTGCTGGAACCACTCCTTTTTGTTATTTACTTCTCAGATTATCAAGTGGAGAGCCAAGAACTCTGTCTTAACAAAGTATGTATATGATTGCAAACTGGATGTTGTTGTTAAGTCAACCTATGATACCCAAGCTCTCCAAAAAGTCTCCTAGCAAACCCTCGGTGTACTAAAAATGAGCTCAAACTAAATTCTAAAAAGTGTAGTGTCACTTTTGGTAGACAACCCCTTCCTTCATCATAATGTATAGCCAGCACACCACTACAAAATGAACATTTTGTCAGGGACCTAGACAATTGGGCTGATAGCTCCCTCTCTTTTCGACCATCATGTGACCACATTTGTCAGAAAAAAAACTTTTACTTATCCCACCTAATTGGCCAAAGGTGTTCTATCACAGTCTAAGGAAATAATTGCTCCCTTATACTCAGCATTGATCAGGTCATTCATTAAGGGCAATACCCCCCCCCTCTTTGGGATGTATGCCACTAAACATATCAAGCAATTAGAAAGACTCTATAGGCTCCTAACCAGTAAAATAAGAGGCCTAAAATTGCTGAGCTACCAAGAGAGGCTGGAAAGTCTTGCTCTTTATTTTTTATCTTACAGACCTTTGAGGGTATATCCTTCTTGCTTACTGCTCCATTAGAGACCCAGTTGTCCTGGATCTCCTGTTTCTCTGCATGTCTAAAAACTTAATCAGTATTAGAACCAGGGACCTAAATCTTCACCATTAGATAAATACATCACAGTGGAGAGGCATGCTTATAAAACAGTACCTCCCATACCTTTGGAATAAACTTCCCCTACATGTTAAGCAGTATGATTCACTATCTTATTTTAAACATAAACCAGTGACTGAATGGGTATCTGCAGATTTACTCGGGATTTTACTGGTACAACCTTCCTGGACAAAGGAGGTGCTGCCTGAGGGAGGATACTGGCAAGGTGTGAATGGTCATAAGATTCGTTGGCCTTGGAATATCTATGAATCTGTGAATCTAAACTGTTTTTTATGACTTACTCCCATAGCTTTTCAGAAAGTCTCTGCCTACCCCCATAATGATCCTGAAACAGCATAAAGTGGGTGTAAGAGAATAAGTTAATGAATGAATGAATGAATGAATGAATGAATAATTAAATACTCAAAATGATTCCTGCATTGTAAGTTAGTCTAACTCCAGTGAAATTTACATCTCTGGAAAATTCTGCTTACAAAAACAGGTTATTATACAGGAGAGCAAAAGCCTTTCCTGGTATTAACTGGGTGAAAGGCAATAAACATGCAGGTCTGCACCAATTTATGGAAATTAAATTTTTCTTGTAGAACACTCTGGATTGTACAAAATATGCACATGAATGTAATGTCTTATTATACTTTTATAAAGTGTCGACATTAGTGCTACTGATCCTGGGCTGTGTCTGAAAAGGGTCAGTAGATCAGCCTACTTACCTTGCAAACAAACATCAATCAATCAATCAATCAATAAATAAACTGTACAGAAGTTTTCAGACCATCCCTGATTTAGCCTCATATTTTTTCCCTTTCCTTCTTAAAATGTTTTATTTTCTGGTAAATCACTCAGAATCATATTTCTCAGCTCTGCAGAATTTATAGAATTTCAGATTATTGCCTCATACATTTAGTCTTTCTCACAAAATTTGTGGTTTTCTGGCAAATCATTGAAGATTGAAGTCACTAAATAATCAGACATTTGAGTCTGAGACTTCATATACTTCAGAAAATGTATGCTAATGCAAAACCTGTTATTGTAACAGTGGGTTCATATTATAAGCACGAAAACTGAATCGCGCGAACACCTATTGAGCGACATGGAAAGAGCAAATAACCACAATATCGAAGGTATGAACAGATACCACTACAGGGAATTCTTCCTTTTGCTTCAATGGAGTGCGATCTCGGAGTTGGTATATTTAAGTAGGGGGGTGTGGGTGGTACAGGGAGGCTTGCCCCCTGCCCCCTGCATACAACAGTTAGTGACAGTATTTGTTTGTTGGTTTTGTCATGTTTGGGATTCGATGTTTTGGGCTTTCGCCCTTTACGTGTCGCACAGTAGCTCGCGCAATTCAGTTTTCATGCCTATAATATGAACCCGTAGCAGTTTATAAGAGCAATATTTAAAATGTGTCCCTTATTTTTAGCCCTTTATTCCCCCAGTATTTTTTGCTTTGTCTAGAAAAGTTGAGAGGTATGCAGACGATTACATTCAGTAACTAATGCTGGCATTAAAGGTGCATATTTTAATTGTTCAGAAAATGCATGTTGATGCAAAACCTGCTTATTCTGTTAAAATTTCAAATGAATAAGCAATAGTTAGAAATAGTCCCTGGTTTTGAGCCTTCATTCCCCTGTTATGGCCTGGCTTTATCCAAAATTTTTGCAAAAGAAGTTGATTGGTATGCTTCAGAAACATTCACATAGTTGTTTTCATGGTAACCATGAGCTTGAGCAACCAGAAGAAGATGATTTAATACTCAAATAATCTTTTTCCAGCTGCTCAAGCTTGTGGTTACCTCAGAAATGGTAATGTGAATGATTCTGTGTAATCACTAGTCTGACACCAGTTTGAGGGCACAATGGCAGCTGTTGAAAGTGGGGGAGGGGGATTCTCACCCCCCACCCTATGGTTCTGGCACCCATGAGCTTAACTCAGCAGCACAGTGATATCTTTTAATGTGTAGATGGAAAGTTTGTTGTCTGTGCTTTTAGATTTTGAATAGCAGCTCCACATGGTTGTCTGTTGGCTACTGTTTCTTCTGTGATGATAAGCATTCCTCTGCTTTAAGATTATCAACATACCTCTCAACTGCACAGATTTTCGCAGAATGTACAGATTTCTGCCTCATATTTTTGGTTTGTTTTTCATAAAATTGTAGTTTTCTGGCAAATTATTGATAAATCATTAAGGATTGAAATCAGAAAATAATAATAGACATTTGAGTTTCAGACTTCATACCCTTCAGAAAATTCATTCTAATCCAAAACCTGTTATTCTAACTACTTTCTTGGTTTGTAAGCGCAATATTTGAAAATTGTCCCTATTTTTGTGCCTTTGTCCTACTTTTATTTATGGCTTTGTCCAGATTTCTTGCTCTGAGAGGTTGAGAGGTATGATTATCAACTACCTTTATAAGCTTTAGTGCCTCCCCTCCTGTATGTTCACATAGCATGATGGGTAACTTCTTCCTTAAGTTATATACAACATCAACATGAGTGAATTCTGCTAATGCAGCTTTGTTTAAAGCTACTTGTCAAGTTAAGGAATGCAGTACTATGCTAATTACATCATTGCATCATGTGGATACCTTCATAGAAATTCAAGTTCCTATGACTCTCCATCTTGAGCGTGCTTTGCCATAAATGTTGATATAACATAGCTGCATAATAATATTCTTTTAGATTATGCACATACTGCTTGCCTGAGCTCCTGTTCTTTCAAAACTAGATTATAGTTGAATACATTAACTAAAAGAAATGGGACTCAAACCCTGTATGTGAAATGTGTGAGGTTTTCCAGACAATGGCTTTGTTCCTGTTTGTATGTGATTTAAGATGAAATAAAATCTACAAGAAATGAATCTTGAACAACTGTACCATATACATTTAACTAATGACAACATCAGTGACTAAGAACAGTAAACTGCTCCTGACAGACTTTACAGTGTACTGGGTGATGCAAATTAAAGAAAATGCATTCTGACAAATTATTTTCTAGTCATTTAAATTTGTAGAACACAAACGTCTGACAAATGTAAAATACTCTGTAGACATTAATGGTTTTGTGCAAATGATGTTTTTTGTGATCAGTATATGTATTCAATTAGTAATATGTGAACAATGTATGTTACGTATCTCTCAAACTGAAATCATAGCTACAGTCAAATAATTATCATGGATGAATAATCTCTGCATAGCTGTAAGAACATATACAAGAAAGCTGTAGTCACAGTTTTTATTCTATCAGTGATGTTTCAGGATGCATAACAAAAGACTTTCTAAACTCTCAGTCGAGGAAGTTGTCATAGTTGATCCTATGCTAGTACATTTGTAATATACTTAAAATATTACTGTCCAGTATTTATCCTGAATGTTGAGTATAAATTGAAAAATGCATTATCTTTAAGGCAGAGTCCTGTTTTCATCAGGACTATCTCTGTAGCAAAAGCAAGTTACTGTTTCAGCAGCATCCAATATGCAACAGGTATTGTCTCTGCTCAGTCTTTTATTTGGTCATTTGTTTTTGTTCATACCCCTGTAATGCTGTACATATACAGACATGCACAAAGAATTCAGCTCTGTAGAACAGAATGAACAACTAGCAATAGCAAACTTGCCATATGTTTGCCCTGGTTATATGCAAACAATCTATGCAGTTTGTAAGTCTCCTTTTTCAATTTTACCAGAGCTTTGGTGAGCTCTATCTCCACATTCAGTTAACTATTCTTACCAGAAAAAAATGAAAAGGTTATAAAGTTATCAGTTCTGTCCTTTATAACTGATTTAGCCAGACAATCCCTCTTATGAGAAGAACCATGTAATTATCATAAGAAAAGTGAAAAACTATTAAATCATTACTTTTTGTTTTCACAATGCTCTCTCCATTGACTATAACAAAATAGTAAATAAGGAACCTAATGTTGTTCTTAACGTCTATGGCTAAATTATCTATAATGAAATGCAACAAATTTAAAGCAATTAAATATTATTATTGTCTGTCACTCTGGATGGACTAAGTCTCCTTACATCTGTGCCATACTTTCCATGGACTAGTTTGTGGGTGTACATGAATCCCAGATAACTGGCAGCATTTGACATGCATTTTTTTTCAGAAGAAAGTTGGAGGGCAACACGCTTCTTAATATAGAAGGCAGCATTAAAATGTTGCCTTGTTAGTGAAAAAGGTTTCAAATCCTTATCTGTGGAAGTATTACAGGAGAAATGTTTTGCTATCTGTGTACCTCATTGTAGGAAAATGATGACAAGATCTTTACTTAAGGCAAAGGAGTCAATAGCTGCATGAGGAGTATTTTAAGTCAGTTTCTTGTTTTTCACATAAATTTAAATGAAGAAATTTTGGTTTGTTATCTTCAGCTCTCTAAAACTGGTTCAGAGGAACATGACATCAGAGAAAGGAATATAGACACGTCAATGGTATTCCCTCAATTTCCCATATGAAATTCTCTGTGCCCTTTTCAGAGTACTGACAAAACATTTGTAATATCACAAGTACATCAGTCTGCAAGAAGGTTTCCAGAAGACTCCTAATTGTGTAAACCTTCATGTTGACTGGCCATATTTATATATAAGTAGCAAAGCCTTTCAATTTTCTAAGCTGAGTATATGAACAGTGGTCTGGCAAACTTCACATCAATCTTATTTACAGGAGAAAATGCATTTAAAAGTAAAAAAAAACCTGTGCTGCCCTGAAACAATAAATGCTTTTGTATGACTATCTTACTTCTCTATGCATTTCAGATGTGATACCTTAGTATCTCAGGGAACTAATGCAGATGTAAATTAAATTATCAGTAGATGGTAAGGGAGTGTATACTTTGAGACGGCTATGGCATTAATAACTATATTCAAAAGTTCTTCATGGGCTATCAGTATGTGCT